>NC_063354.1:33560778-33575450 GCF_021869965.1 Rhincodon typus
GGCACTGACTGTCCACTCTCCACTCCGGGCACTGACTGACCACTCTCCACTCTGGGCACTGACTGACCACGCTCCACTCCGGCCACTGCTGACCACTCTCTACTCTGGACTGCTGGCCTCCACTCTCCGCTCTTAGCTCCTGGCTGTCCGCTCTCTGCTCTGGGACTCTGGCCGTCCCCGCTTTGTTCCCAGCCTGCTGGCCACCACTCCCGCTTCATTTCAGGCCATTGGTCATCCCCATTCCAGGCTGCTGGCTGCATCCGCTCCATTCCAGGCCGTTGGCAGAAGAGGAAAAAAAATCAGAGAAAGGAAAAAAACACAAGAAAGGGAAAAAAGAAAAAAAAGGAACAGACAGAGCAGATGAGCTCCAGCTGGACTGTCCTATTCTGCCACCATTTTGAATCTATAATCTTTGGCCTTAATCACTTTCTGTGGCAGAGAATTCCACAGGCTCAACACTCACTGGATGAAAAAAATTCTCCTCATCTCTGTCCTAAATGGCCCATCCTGTATCTGCACACCATGACCCTGGTTCTAGATTCCCCATCTAGGAGACACATGGGCTCGCTGGACATCAGGGAAATCCTTCCTGTATTTACTCTGACCAGTCTCGTTAAAATATGTACAGGGTTTACATGAAGACCCCCTCATTCTTCTAAACTCCAGTCCTAACTGATCCAGTATCTCTTCATATGTCAGTTCTACCATCCCAGGAATCAGTCTGGTAAACCTTCATTGCACTCCCTCCATCGCCAGACCATACACTCTCAGATAAGAAGAAACTGCACAATGATCTCACCAAGACTCTGTACAATTGCACCATGACATCTCTACTCTTGTACTTGACTCCTCTTGCAATGAAATCCAATATACCATTTGCCTTCTTCACCACTTGCTGCACCTGAATGCTTATTTTCATCGACTGGTGGACAAGGACAATATCCTTGTTGCACCTCCCCCTTTCCCGACTTATTACCATTCAGATAATAATCTGCCTTCCTGTTTTTGCTACCAAAGTGGATAACCTGACATTTATCCACATTATACTTCCTCTGCTCATACACTCAACTTGTCCAAATCACAGTCAATAACTCCTTGTTTACTCTCTACCTCCTTTTTTAAAATGGTGGTGTTACATTGGCTACCCTCCAAACCATAGGAATGTTCCAGAGTCTGTAGAATCTTGGAAAATAACCACTAACGCATTCACTATTTCAAGGACAACTTTCTTAAGTACTCTGGGATGCACCAGGCCCTAGGGATTTTTCAGCTTTTAATCCTGTGGATTTTCCCAGCACCCTTTCCTGACTAATGCTGATTTCCTTCAGTTCCTCCCTCTCACTAGACCCTGTGTTCCTCAACATTTCTTGGAATGTTATTTGTATTCTTATTTGGCTAATCTACGGGACTCCCCCACCCCCAACAAATTCTTGTATTCCTGACTTTCTTTCACTCCCTGTTGATACCATTAGTTTTGAGCATCAACATTTTTCCACCCAATCGTTTCAATTAAGTTTTCATCTCTTTACAGTACTCTCTGTGCCCCTGGCCTTGAGCTTCTACTGCTCCCCCAGGGTGCCACCTTAGAAGCCAAGGTGGAAGTTACTGTCGATGACCCTCTTCCCCTCCAGAAGTAACCAATGTACTCCAACATACTATCGTCTCCTTCCTTTTTACATTGAGTTTCATCCCTTCACAATTACTGGCCCCTCTGCAGTCCAGCATGCTTACTTCAAATCTCCACAACTGACTCCCCCACCTTTCCTACCACAGCTGTGGCCCCTGAGAAGCTGCTTTGAATTTCAGTAAATAGACCCTCAGGGCTGACTGTGGCCCATCTCCCTGACTGTCTTGGAAGAACAGCCCTGACTGACGAGACCTCTGACTGACCTTTGCACAGCTTCCCAACTGACTAACCCTAATCTCTGGACTGAGGCACTGGACCTACACGATTTACCATGACCCACTCCCTCAACTGTAGTGATACAGAACCCTTGTCCTTGACCACCCCAAAAGGCCAACTGATTGTGTCCAAGCTTTAGTCTGAGATTGGACAGCACCAACTGACTAACAACAGTCCCCCTTTACTTGACTGAGGACCGCCTCTCTTAGATTTGGAGACATGGCCATTTGACTTGAGTGAACGCAGCATGTTTGCTGTATAAGCTGCTGGCATGTGCCGTGGTGTGACATTGATAAAACATGGTGCCATACAGCAGCATGTCCACCTTCTTGAGTCATCGCTGCTCTCTGTCTTCATTGCTACACTAAGGCAGAGATACTGTGAGCATCCAAGTGAGTATGAAGTGAGTAATCTGAAAACAACAAATGCTGGAGATCGCAGTGGGTTAGGCAGCATCCATGGAGAGAGACCAAGCTAACCCTTCAAGTCTAGATGACTCTTCATCAGGGCAGCCATCTAGAGTTGAAACATTAAAAACCGAAAGAACTGCGGATGCTGAAATCAGGAACAAAATCAAAAGTTGCTGGAAAGCTCAGCAGGTCTGGCAGCATCTGTGAAGAAAAACATCAGAGTTCTGAGGAAGGGTCACCGGACCTGAAATGTTAATTCTGATTTTTTCCTTCGCAGATGCTGCCAGACCTGCTGAGCTTTTCCAGCAGCTTCTTTTTTTGTTCCTAGAGTCAAAACATTAGCTTGCTCTCTCTCCGTGGATGCTGCCTGACCTGTTGTGATCTCTAGCATTTGTTGTTTTAAGCGCAGATTCCAGCATCTGCAGTGATTTGCTCCTATGAAGTGAGTAATTGCTAAGAAAGGAAGCAAACTGCCCTGCTGTGCACTCTGCTCAGATGTGTGAGATGGGTGGGTACCTGACACTTTGCACACTGTGGGGTCTGGGGTCAGCATTTCAATGAACGGTGTCAGGGTATTCACATACGAAGCACTGGAATGAGGAACTGTCAGGCCAAGATGTACCATGATGACGCAGTGAGACTGGTACATGTTTGATGCCAACCTCCGTGGGCAGCTGTGCAAATGTCAGTTACGTTGGATGGCTGGCCTGAAATACAGCACGACACCAACAGCATGAGTCCAATTCTGCACTGGCTGAGGTTACTATAAAGGACGCTCCTTCTCAACCTCACGCCTTGCAGAAAGCATGGTGACCCTCAGGTTAAACTCACCACTAGTCGTCTCTTACTTTCGTGAGACAGTAGGACATTCTGTCAGACATAAAACAAACTGGAAAGACATGACCTGATAAATTCACAAAGTAAATACAACACTGAAGGAGATCATTCACCCCATCAGGACCTATTCTATCCCCATAGGATAGACAAAGAATCGTTTCAGCTTGAGGAGGAGAGCAGAGCTCAAGGCTACAAATATAAAATACGCACAAAGGAACTCGAGTTTTTTTTTAACAAGAGTGTGATTAGAGATAGGGTACCATAGGGAGAATATGTGGCAAATATCATGGATATATTTAAGTGTGAGCTCAATAGGCAAAAAAGAGAGAAGTGAATGGAAGGATTTTTAAAATCTTAGTTCACAGGAACTGGGTGTTGCAGCATTTATTGCCCATCCCTAATTGCCCCAAAGAATGTGGCAATGAGCTGCCTTCAAGAACTATTGCAGTCCTTGGATGCAGGTACTCCCAGAGTGCTGGTATAGAGTGAATTCTAGGATTGGAACTGCAAGGGAACAACGATATAGTTCCAAGTCAGTATTTTGCATAGTTTGGAGGGGAATTTGAGATGGTGACGTTCCCATGCATCAATTACCTTTGTCCTTCCAGGTGGTACATATCATGGGTTTGTAAAGCTTATATAGTGCTAGTGTTGATGAGACAAGATGATGATCTGTGGTAGGAGGCTCATGCATAGGATAGACTCTACATAAATCTATTGGGCTTAATAATCTGTTACTGAGCTGTAAATACAACAGTGTAGTTATAATTCCAATATCCTTGTGTATAAAAGATTTTCAGAAAAAGTTCCAAAAATTAATAATTAAAGGAAATTGGTTGTTTGTGGAACTGCACATAAACACATAATTTATTTAACAAGAATGAATAAACAACCCTTACATATGATTAGCATGTTACTGTGAAAATTGTTCTGTACATCATTGCTTACAGAGTCTTATTAAAAAAATCATTCACATGCAGCTTTTTACAGGATTTTCTACAGGTGACACTCAAGCCTTGACATACCTTAATGCTTCTGGAACCAAAATGATGAGAGAGAGGTTTACTCTGATTGACATGGACAGCAGGCAAGGGGGAGTGATCAGGACATTTGCAGAAAAGTGATTAGCAAAGCTCAACCCAACACTTGATGCTCCAACCAAGTACATCAAATTGATCAGTGCGACATGGGAGTAGGCGCCTAAAGGGGAACATTTGCTTTGTAACAAAACTGAGCTAAATGTTTTATGAATTATAATTTTTGCTTCTACTTGTAAAGTTGCACTGGGAGAAAATTCAGAATGCGAACATGATGTCAGAACATTTCGTAGCCATTCTTCTCGCTCATTCCTGATCATTTTTTTCACATATGCCTGGCACGTTCTCACTAAATAGCTTTCTAGCCGTTTAATATTTACTTGTATATCACCCAACTGTTGAGCTCTGATTTATTCCCCTTTTAAAATTATGAAACACAAGCCTATAAAATAGTGATCTCAAAGTGTGACACCTGAACTGTATCAAAGGAAATGTGATATAACAGACAGGAAATGCAGAGAGCAGACATAAGTTTTAATTGTGTCTGGGGCACAATACCATCTGTCCTGACTTTCTCTAAACTTGCAATAGAAAAAAAAACAATTCACCACTTTCCCTAACGTCCCAGTCACAAAAGCTTTTCTGTTGTCACCTTATAGTCATCAGTTGTGGCTCTGTTGGATGCACTCTCACCTCTGAGCTAAATGTTAATGGGTTCAAGTCACACTCTTGGACTTGATCACTGAAATCTAGATTGATACTCCAGTGATGCACTACAAAAGAATATTATTTATTGATGAGACCCTGTTCTCAAAGGTGGATGCATAAAGCTCCATTTCAAAGAAGGACATGAGAATGATCACCTGTACCTTGTCAATATATATCCCTCAATCAATATCACAGATTTGTTGGTCATTTTCACATTGCTGTCTACTGGAACTTGCTGTGCACCAATCAGTTGCCATATCCCTACCTTGCAACAGCGACTATATTTCAAAACTACTCTATTGTCTATAAAGGACTTTGGGTCATCCCGAAATTGTCAAACATGCTATCTAAATCTAAGTCTTGTTTGTTACTTATTCTGGTTGATTAATTTTCCTGAGATTCAGTTTTCACTTTCTTCCCTGAGTAATTTTGATATCTAGAAATATTGTAAATTATGTATTGTGGGATCAGAAATATATCCGTACTCCACTGGAGTAGAATGGATGTCAATCTGATATTATCTGTTTTGCACAGCTGTCAAAAGTTTAACTGACATTCAACATCAGTTGTGGAATAGTGATAACCATCTCCTCTGACTAAATGTAAATTAAAATATGAAAGGACCATTGTTTAGAATCAATTTGATCATGTTGCATGAAAGGTATGACAATTTTAAATCAAAATGCAGATGGTTAAAAAAATCCTACAATAATTATAGCCAGAAGGAGGCCCTTCATCCTGTCAAGCAGTTGCTGCTTTCTGCATGAACAAATTAGTTACTCTCACCCTGGCTTTTTGCCAGAGCCCCACAAATGATTTCCCTTCAGAAGCTCATCCTTCTGAAGTCACTGTTGAATCGGCCTCCACAGCCTCTCAGGTAATGCATTCCAGAGACTAACCATTCATTGCATAAATAAATATTTCTTCATGTTGTTTTGGTTCTTTTTCAATTACCTTAAACCAGCAGTTCTCATTAATTGGTGATATATGATCGTATGCATAACACATAGCTGTATATAATTATGTAAAATTTGAAGATGAAGAGCAGCATGTGGAGGCATTCAACAGAGATCCCTCTGCTCTGTTCGTATCAGTAACACTGGACATGGGACATTTGCCATTGAGACCATGTCTGGTGATAGCCTCTGATTAAGATGGTGCAGGATCCTGAAGCATCCCAGAAGAATCCACACAGCTCTGAGCTCTGGGTTGCTCAAGTCCGGTGATTGTGAGTAGTCCCTCTCATTATAATTTACAGTACATGTAATAACTTCCCACCATATAGGAATAACTACTCCACCATTCACCAAACTCATCAAGATGTTAATGCATGATTCTGGCCATGGCAAGAGCACTGGGGAATGGTTTAATCAAATGTGAATCTTTCCACTCTGTCGCACTATCCTCTATGGCAGGAGTTTTACATACATATGAAATGTTGACCAGGTCCAGGAGAAAAAAATTACTAATGCAACAATCTTGTTGGTAGGAATTTATCAGCTATGTATGAAATGGATACTGTTTTATGATCCGCAGTTTATACAAAGTAAACTGAAGATTTTTTTATAAACCTGCTCTGCAAGTCTGTGAGCATAACAGAAAGTGAGTCAAGAGTTTAGAGTGACAATGAAATGATCTAATTGTAGGGATGATCTTTTTAAATGGGAATAGTAAGTAAGAAAATATTAATCATAAACATAATATAACATTCCTTGGCAACACATGAAAAACGCTTCCTTGTATTTTATTATCAAGCCTCTATGAAAACGTTTTAGTTACTTCAAAGGATTCCTAAAGGTTGCATAGAACCTATCAAACACAATCTTATCATTCTCATCATAATATTGTGTAAGAAGAAAGGTAGTTAAGTGAGACCTGTTAGTCCTTGAAGAATATTAAAATAGCGAGGAAGCTGAAAGTCAGCTAAGAGTCTTAATAGGCTTAAAGGCCACATGTCCAACCAATGCAGAGCAGCAATCATTAAAATAAAACAAATGTTGAACTATATTGCAGTAGTAATGGAATATAAATAGAGGAAACTGGGTAGTGGTTTGGCCAAACACACTTTCAGCACTGGGACAAGTTCCAGTCACAAAGAAACAGGGAGTCTTGCAAACAATGAGGTCAATGCAGAGAAGAGCCATAAAAGAGATACTTGTCATTCTTGGTCTAAGTTATGAAGAAAGCATAAGAGAGACTTAATCTTTTTATCTGTCTAAAGATTTAGGTCTCTTATAGATATTCATGATTGTTAATGAAATGGAAAAGGTAAATGGGAATATTACCTTCAATATCTTGTGGGGGCAGGAGAAGGTCACAGGTTCAAATTAGTGAAAGGCAAGTTTAGAATGAACATCTGTTTCTTCTCCTTCACAAAGAGGGGACACAAAATAGACTTCCAGAGAGACTAGTGGAAACAAAAAAAAATGGAATCATCAAAGTATCATTTGGATACTGTTTTATGATCCACAATTTACACAATGTCAGACAGGACTTCTGGAAATTATTTGGTAAATAAATTAAGATGAATCAAATAGTCTGCTGTATCAACTTCTGGCAACTCCACCTTGGCACTCGATCCTCTGGATCTCAATCTTGGACAACCAGCACCATCATCTAAGGGTTATTGGAAATTGGGGTCCCCTTTAAAACTGAGTGCTTTTAGTATTCTATGTTTAGTATATCCTGTGATTTAATGGGCGCCACACACTACCCTAATGTGAATGTAATGTTTGGGAAATTAAGAAGATTTTTGTTCTTAGAAGGAATAAAAACTAACCTTCAAATGGAGGAGGTCAAGGGGACAATGGTCATCCTGGCATCATGAAAGCCATCCGTGGTTATTAACTGAGAGGGTTTAGACATGAGATAGATACAGCACGGCCTCCTGACCCAAAATAATGTATACAAACAGTGGTAGATGGATAGAGGGAGGGATGGAGAGTACAAGGAGTTCCCCTACATCAGCCTGAGGGAAGAACAAAGATTGTTACTCCCAAAAATTGCACATCATCAGGGATGAATACTCTTACCACTCCAAGACCACCATTGCTGTCTTCCATTCGATAGAATGGTTTCGGGATTGGTGAAATAGAGTCATAGAGATGTACAGCATGGAAACAGGCCCTTCGCTCCAACTCGTCCATGCCAACCATGCTAAATTAATTTAGTCCCATTTGCCAACATTTTGCCCATATCCCTCTAAACCCTTTCTATTCATGTACCCATCCATATGCCTTTTAAATGTTGTTATTGTACCAGCCTCTGGCTGCCCATTCTATACGCGCACCACCCTCATGTGTGAAATGTTCTCATCTCTCATAGTACTTTCTAAATAATGTATCATAGCTAAACCATTGTTTCTTAACAAGATCAATAAGCTCTATCAGAAAATTGCTACAAATTATCTACTTCCAAGTTATATAGCTTTGGTCATAAACTTTCACAAAGTCAATAGGACAACGGTTGCACCCAATACCCATTGTCACTGCCATCTAACAGCTGGCAGCCTCTCAGAACCTTGATGACAGCTCTCCAATCTGCTTACGGGATGCTTCTGTACTTTGAAGCTACACTTCAGGGTAGACAGTGACTAGCATTGGTGCTGCAAGGGCACTTTGTGGGCACAGAGGGACACCTGGCTCACAGATTGAACCAGGCAGCATCTCAGGGCTGTTCGCTCACTTTCTTACCACACACTCACCTGAATTAAGCCCACCTGGTCTTTCACAGCATCTGTTCCTTGCCTTGCAGTGCCATGCCTTTTAGTGCAATAGCACGTCAACCTGAGCCTAAAGATTCACAATACTCCGGTATTGACTTGATGTTTAACACAAATACAGAAACATCAGTCCAGGGGTCATGCCGTGGAGTACTGTGTCATTGTCAATCTCACGCATAATGTATGTGTCAACTGCCTACACAGCAAATACACTTCATGACCATTTAATCAAATGGTCATATCTGGATCGAGTCAGAGGGGCTGCTGTAAGTCAAGGTGTTCTGATACAGTCAGTCAAACGCAGAATCTGCACATAGTCCAGAGGATGGGCCAAAGGTCAGTAGTCCATTTGGGGTTGTCATGATCTGGGGATATATCCAACCACACTACAGGTACTAGGCTATTGTCAATCCTGCAGGGCGATTGCAAACAGTCAGGGGAATTGTGTAGCATCAGTCTGGGGCTGCAATGATCTGCCTAGATATTACCTGAGGCTGTTTGTCAAAGTTAGTCAGAGGCTGAAAATGTCCATCCTGAGTGTCTATGTGTTGAGAGGTGGAGGTTCCGAACAGAAATTAGGGATGAAAGGAGTGCTCTACATTGAAAGAAGTGGGAGCATTCAATACTGGAGGAGAGAGGCAGATGCATGGGTTGAGGAAGGAACAAGGATGGAGGCGGGAGAAATCTTGATATGTAAGCAGGGAGGAGGTTGAGAGTGGGAGGACATGGAAGGCTTTTGTCGGGGGTGGGGGAGATGGGGAGGAAGTGGTTATAGACAGTGACCACCATTGTGGCCTCCATGGGGGACCATACAACATAATTTTGAGCATCGCCAAATTACAGCTGTGGTGCAAATACTGGTCACAAGCAATGTCCACCATCAGGACATCACAATAAAGCTGAAGTTATTGCAACCAATTTTAAGAGAGTTGGATACTGGCCACATCCAACAGAGTTTATGTGTAACTTCCAATGGTGTTGTGCGACACAGAACTGAATTCCTTTTCAGCTGCACTGTAGGTATTAAAATTATACATTATTGTCTAGAATAAGAACTTTCATGCCTGATGTGGAATTGGGCTGGAGGAGTGTGTGCAACCCTCATTGGCAGCGTACCAGACTGACTCTTCTCCATGCTAAGAACCTCTTCTGCTCCTTACAGGTGAATACAAGTCAATGCCAGCAGCAATGATGGATCCAGCTGCAGGTGGGATACTCTTTACAGTAGCTGCCTTGTCTTAGCAAGTGAAGGCAGATGGAAATGGAGCAGATGCACTAGCAAACTCAGGAGCTGCAACAAACTGCCACCAAGGCTGAGGAGGAGATTGCAGCTGCAAGGCCCCTCAGGATGTGTCAACGGCTCAGGAGGGCCAGATTCGTTTGTTCTCAAAACCATTTCCTGGGGATGAATGAGGTGCAGTGTTGGCTACGTTGGCTATGATCCCTATGTTCGAAGAACTCAGTGTAAACAGAGAGTACACCACCACATCTCTCAATCAGGTACACTACAACTCCCAGGCTCACCACTGAGTTCAACAATTTCAGATCATAACCTCCGCTGCCAATTTTAAAAAGCTTGTTTTATTTTGCTTGTAGGTAGCAGCTGGTGATGCATCTACTCTCCATATACTGCTCCCCCAGACCCATCTTTGCTTCTTCATTCATCCCAGTGTGGCCTCTTTTGCCTTGCACCATCATCTGTTTTGTCATTTAAACTCTCCTGCCTTCCATCAAATCAGAAATCAGCCCACCCACCATTGATCTGCTCCCTTTCCCCTTACTCCATCCTCTGTACTTGCTTAATGCATCTAACATCTTCAATACTTTCCAATTCTGATTAAAGGTCATTGACCTAAAATGCCACAAATTACAGATGGTCAACAAATACTGGCCATACTAACAATGCCTATATCCCAAACAAAAATTTGTAAGGAAACCTGTGAATCGGTCCATCTCCATCCACATCAAGTACGGATGTGACGTTGAACACAGGAGCTGCAGTAGACCATTCAGTAAGATTGTGGCTGATTTGGATGTGGCCTCAACTCTGGCTTTCTGTCTGCCCCATATCCCTTGACATCTTTGTTTATCTAACTCAGCCTTGAATACAGTTAATGAACCAATCTCCACTTTGACAAACCCCTTCTGTACCACTCTTCAAATGCATTAAATTCATTAAATTTAGGATGCAAACAAAAATATAAAATTCTGGAGATAGATCACGGAGCTAGGACCGTTGATGTTTTAAACTGACAATATGAAATCTAATTAACAATTCATGGGGGTCAGTTCCTTCTTTATAGATGTTGTCAAACCCAGTAATCAATGATATAAGGACCGAAAATGGTGGAAATAATTCAATTCTGTGGAGGGACTCCTCCAAAGATGCTCGTTCCAGCCAATTTCTAACATCAACTTTAGAAAGCAGTCACACTTGGCTCGAGCAAAGCTGCGACAAGTCGAATGAAACAAATAAAACTGAATATGTTTCAGTTTTGATGATTCTGTTTTAAATTTCAGATATTCTCTTGGCTAGCTCCAATCAAGGGAAGAGGTGGGGAGTGGAATGATTTGCAACATTACTGACCAATCAGCTACCAGCGATTGCAACGTTTTTACTTCTGGGGTTTCCACCAATCACAAAGGAAAGGAGGCGGGAATGATACATGTAACGAACTGGCGGATACTCTTAACTTCACCTGATCAGCATCTGTCTTTACATTCAGCTCTCTAATTCAATCTCCCAATCATATTAATTACTGCGTGCCACCCATCAACGGGGAACGATTTGCTGCCTTGAATGCCTACAGATCAGTTGAGCGCAGTTGTAGTTTCGGTATAGGCCCCACGTGTGTGTTTTTTAAAAATAGATCCTTTTCAAATGTCAGCGATTTGCGTGCCAGGTCGGAAAAAGCCCACTGAAATCGGGGACGAAGACTCAGCTGATTCCAGCCCAACAAAGTGCAGATGTGTTTCATCGTCAGGAAACAGTGACCAGCACAGATTAGATTGTGAGAGGGAAGATTACTTAAATGATGTGGTATGTTTAGCAGCTGAAGTGAATTTACACATTTTCATACATTGATCTTGTTGGAGCTATTTGGTCGGAACGCATATGATTTTCATGGACCCAAATACTTCCAAATCTGCATTTCAGGGACCTCCAATTTAGATGCTAGTACTTTAGCCCGGGACCTCTTCAGAGCGGCAACCAAGTACTGGTTTTGTCACGTGTCAAAATGGGCCAAAATATAATTGGTTCTGGAGCTGTAGGGTTGGTTTTTAAGGTGCTTAGTTCCACTGTATTGTGGTGTAAGGTTTATGCAAAACGGACTTGGGTACACTGTGTAACCGTGAATTTTGAATCCTGTTTAAATTTACATACTGCCTTTCATGACATCCTTAAGTGATGTGCAGTCAGTCAGTCAGTCAGTAAGTAATTTTGGAAGTCTAGTCACTGTTGCAGTGTCAGAAATGTGCCAGCCAATTTGTGCAGAAAAACAGCAATGACCAGATAGTCTCTTTAATGATTAAGAGAGAAGGAATATTGGTCAGGTCACTAGGAAGAACTGCCCTGTCTTCCTTCAAAACAGTGGTGAGATATTTGCCCTTAGTTCTGAGGGTCTGAGACATGGCACTTTCAACAATGGAACACTTCTGTGTTCTTTTAATTTAATGACAGTCTGGATTTTGCAGAGGACTAGAGTGAGGTTCTTACTCCTGAGCTTCTGACTCTGGTATGACTCAACCAGTTAGCATGAGCTGACAGTCTGAGGATTTGGGGTAGACCGGGTTTAGGAGGGAGATGAAGAGACATTTCTTCACCCAGAGAGTGGTGAGCCAGCAGAATTCAGTTCTGCATGAAGTAGTTGATGCCAAAACATTGAATGTATTCAAGAGGTGGCTAGATATAGCAGTTGGGGTGAACGGGATCAAAGGTAACGGGGAGAAAGCAGGATCAGGCTATTGAGTTGGACGATCAGCCATGATTGTGATGAATGGTTAGCAGGCTCAAGAGGCCAAGTGGCCTTCTTCTGATCCTATCTTCGATGTTTCTACATACTGTTCTTGAGCCGAGGAGGAACAGACAAATGAAAAAGGCAGCTTGGGTTCTCAGAAACTCCTCGATCTTTGTGTTCGACTTGGGTCAGCAACGTATACTACTTGTTCCCAGATTCCTCCATTTCAAACTAGCTACTCTACCAGAAAATACATGAGATTGTCATGATTTGTGCCTAAAACACCCATGTTTAACTTTTCCCTTGCATCCTTGTGTTTTGTATACTAAGCCTCAACCCAATTCTAACAGTAAACCTTATTATGGGTTTCAATTGTTGTTATGAAGAGTAGTATCCATGTTGTATTTACTAGAACTCTTCATGTTAAATAGTGTTTGAATGGCTTGAGGGATTGGTACTTATGGTGAGAGCTTGAATACCCACAGGCCTGTTCCATTTCACACATGGAAGCCTCCATAGAATATCAACAGAACTTGCTAAAGATTTATATTTAATTTATTCATGGGACATGGGTGTCACAGGTTGGGTCAGCATTTATTGCCCATTCCTATTTGCCCCTTGATCCGAGCAAGACTCTTTCAGAGGGCAGTTGAGTTAACCATATTGTGGTGAGTCTGTAATCATATGTAGGCCATAGCAGTTAAGGACAGTAGAACTCCTTCCCTAAAGGAGATTAGTGAACTAGATGAGCTTTTACAACAATCGTGGTCAACATTAGGCTAGCTATTAATTTGATATTTTTGAATTCAAAATTCACCATCTGCTATCGTGGGATTCCAACCTATGTCCCCTTAGCATTGAAGAATACAATTCTAAGATTGTGTTGTGTTTAAACAGAATGTTTATATATATTTTTTCTTCAACATCTCCATTCTCCCACCCCAAATATCTGTATAAAAATAATCTCAACAAAGTGTGAAAATCAGGTTGACTTTCAGGCTTTTGTGGATCAAACCAGAATGCTGTTTGCTGTATTGGTGGTTGAGCTATTGGATAAAGGAATCGCTCTTGACAGTTTTCCAAGCACATGCCGGATAGGAATCTGAAATCAATTTGCATGTCAGTTTCTCTATAACTCCGATTTTTCACTACATAATCTTGATTTGCTGTTTCTGCAAATTTGGAATTGATGCCACTGGAGTGATGAGGGCAAACCCATGGTTGTTTATGCTCATCTCTTGGCACTGTGGCTTTGTTTAGGTGCAAATGGATGTAAAGAAAATCTGTTCTGCTCCTGGGTTAACTCTTCAGTGTTTAAACTGATGTTTTTGACCAGGAGATTAAAAGTTCCGTTTGACAGTGAATATTGAAGAGAAGCTTGACAAATGGAAAGAAATGCATGTGGTGAGTTCACTGTTCGAGGTCTGGCTCAACACTGCAGTTGAGTGACTCATCACTCAGTTTTAGTGATTCAGTGCATCAAATTGAGACTGATAACAGCTGTAATATCTAACCTACAGAAATGACTGTGGCAAAATGCATGAAATAGTTCAAAAATAACTTTGCTAAGAAATGTGCCAGTTCCAGTGTCATGAACTTGTAAACATATTTTAACAGTTACAATGCTGAAATCATTGAAAATTGTGAAACTTGAAACTTGGAGTAGCAGTTAATTGAAAATCCACCTAATCATTGAAAGGCGGAGGGGCATTATATGGATGCTTCCAAGTGTGAAATGCAATGGATGTCTGGCTACTTAAGGTCACACCTTCAGCACTGGCTTAAAGCCATTCAAATGCAACTTAACATGACTTGGAAGCATCTACCTAGAAGTTATACTGTCCAATCTCCAATAATGTATTAAAAACTAGGTGCAGGTGACATTTAATTTATTTCTGATTACATGCATTTGTGGGAGTTGAGATTAGAGACTCATGATGACTGATTAAGATATGAAAAGGTTTGACTAGAGCATAAACACTAGCATTGACTGACTGAATGGACTGTATCTGTGTTGCACAACCTATGTAATTCTATGATAACAAGGTGTAGAGCTGGATGAACACAGCAGGCCAAGCTGCTTGGCCTGCTGTGTTC
>NC_063354.1:33575850-33608683 GCF_021869965.1 Rhincodon typus
GGATGAACACAGCAGGCCAAGCTGCTTGGCCTGCTGTGTTCATCCAGCTCTACACCTTGTTATCTTAGATTCTCCAGCATCTGCAGTTCCTACTATCTATGTAATCCTATATTGTCATAATTGTCTTTTGCAGGCATTGATGCCTTGAAAACAAGTGATTGCAGGAGTGCAGAACTGTCTAGTACATTAGCAACTGATCATTCACCATGTGAGATTGAAGTGTGTGTAGTCATGGATTATTTGGCTACAGTAAAGGACCAAAGCTGAGTCCGATCTTGTTCTCACTCAACACCTGCCCATTCACTTTCAGAAAGGGGTCAACTGAAACTTCTTCTTTCAAATTACAACTTAAGAAACGACATTTAATGTAAACATCCAAGTTTGTTCAGCCACTCCGTTGTGCCTGGCCTGTAGTGTTGCAAAGCAAATTGAAGTTATTCTTCAAGGGATGGATATTATTGAATTTCCTCTAGGTCATTAAAGCTCAATGTAGTACACCTACTGTTGCTTCTGCTCACAAAAATTAGCTAAAGAGTGACCTGAGATTGAACTCGGGTGCTTCCTATGCTTTCGATGTGTGAGTACATCAGCAGGCTGCAAATCAATGTTTTAATATAGCACTGACCAAACATTGTCTTTCAAAAGATTTTAAAATTGTTTTTCAAGTCTGAAGCAGAAATTAAAGATTTTTTGTAGAAAATTGCATCTCCGATTCCTAAAATAATCTTATTTTTCAACCGTTATGTCCTAATTATTCAGTTCTACTCACAGATATGTAGAATTAGCTCACTTTCTGCTCCATCACCTACAAGGGGATGGCAATTAAACTTCATTCCAGGTTTCTGCTACTGGCGTTTTGTAACTGACCTTGAGGAAATGTCTCAAAACAATCCATTGATTTTTTTTTTTCAGTGATTATTTCCTATTACCAGAGAAAAGGGCTGGAATCTCCATGTTGTGCCTTTCTCCAGATCCTCACCCTTCAGTTTCTAAGGCAAATCATTTACAAAAGAAACAAAGATAGAAATTATACAACAGTAATTTATTTTGGACTACTTTTCTCATAAGCAATGATTTCTTTTGATTTTATTCCATTCAATGCTATCACTAACCTGCAAGTTAATTTTGAGCCTGCTGACTTTGCTTATATACACCAGTCACATCCTCCCAATTGGAGGTTGTATTTGGCAGGTAATGAAAATATTGTGTCCTGCTTCATGCTGTCGTGTATTGATTACTTTGTTTCCTTTCATTTCCAGTCTGTCATTTTGCCCGTTCATGATGCAGCAAGGTGGTTGGATGAATGCCTGCAATCGGTTCTGGAGCAGGATTTCCAGGGATCCATGCAATTATCCGTTTACGATGATGCCAGCAAGGTTGTGTATGGTATTTAATTCAGTTTCAACTTTTTCTGGACCACTCTGCATTCCTAACTTAGCAAGAGCTCTTACCTTTGAGTACGTAGTCTACCAAACAAGCAAAAAGAAACTAGACCCTTTGCTTTGCGGTTCAGTTGATGTGCAGTTGAGTTATGGTGACCATGAGATTCGAGGTTCCATCACTGGTCTCCATTGAGTTTGTGAGGCTTTGATAATAGGGACTGCTTATTGTCTCCCACTGGTAACTAATGGGTGGCGATGATACAAGTGCTCTTTGTCCTGAATAGGATGAGGTGTAACTACTATGATTTCCAAGATCAGCAAAACTTTTGTCCACATTTGTCATGTTGACTGCATCTCAAGGAATAGAAATACAGCTAGGTTAGTCAAAGCCTGAGAATCTGTGCCTCAGCAAGTGTTGCCAATCTTGAGTAAGGAGTCTGGAAATACTTCTTTAAAACAAAATGAAAGGAACCAAATAATTCAAATGCTACAGGGATGATTGATATAGCTTGGAATTGAAGCATCATTTTTTCAATATGATTCCACTTCTGTCATTATAAGTATGGAAGACATTTGAACAACTCCTGTGGTTTTATGTGAAATATTTTTCATCTGTTTCCTGCAAGTTTTTCCTTTTAATTTTGAAATTGCTATTGATCAGACTCAATTACAATTTTTTTAATTCAATATCACATACCAAACTTAAATTTCTGTAATGAAATTTAGAAGACCATAATTCAATGAGAACAGCGCAACATGGGGCTTTGCTACAAGATGGACATGTTCCTGCTTTTATTTCCTTCTTTAAGTGTGTTGAATCAAAGCTATATTTGTTGTGATACCTGTATGCCAGTGAGTTATTGTCATATATGTTGAGGTTCTGCTTTTAAAATTTGACAGAATTAGTTACAGGCTTGGGGACGTGGGAGGGGGCAGTGCTGAGGGTATTTGTCTTGGTGGGAGCAGCGTTAGACGGGACAGCAACAATGTAATCCTACAAAATAAACTTTGCAAGCAACGAGCTGTTAGAGATGAACGTATCCCCAGTGGTTAGCATCCCACATTTGTGGTGTACAAAGCGTAATTGAAGGTTTTTTTAATGTATAGAATTGTAGAAAACCACAATACTGCCAGTCAGCACATAGCAGTTGAAAATACAGTTAATTCATATAAAAAGAAGATTTGATAATCAAACTAACAGCCCAATAAATCTCATTCTCCTCCCATCCAGACATGTTGCAATATGTCGGTACTTAAGATTGTAGGGATTAAGCTTATTGTAGCAATTACATTCTTAGGTGTCTTCTGAATTGTTTTTGTTACTCCTTAACATTAATAATCTAGAGTATCTGGAAGTTCAAGCAGTTTGACCGTTTCGCACCAGTTTGAATGCTTATTTAGAGAGAACAACATATACCTCAGATCATCCTAGTTACACGATCTCCCCAGTAACAGCAGAAGCAAAATACGCTGCAGTCAATGAATCTACCAAATTCTCCTGTGACTCTTTAGTCAACCAAGTCGAGCTTATGAGGCAGTGGTTTCCCGAAAAATCCTTCAGTTGCAAACTATCAGCATGCCCTCTGTAGTGGGAAATCTTCTCTTCCCTCAAAAATACACAGCTAGCATCTGGAAAAACTGTAGTGAATCCATAATGGAAACAGAGAAAGGCTGCAAATACATGATGGGGCAGGCAATATCTGTGGAGAAAGAAACTGAGTTAATGTTTCAATAAATTTTCTGTCAGAACTGCAAAAAGTGAATCCTCACTCACTTGTGTACTCAGCCTCAGAAGCAAATGACTATAACAGTAATTCTTACAGATATTGAGCTTAACATAAGCAAGGGAATAAAAAGATTACAGCATTATCCTTCGTCATTTTATTCTTTCCCACCTGGGTGAGTCAAAATAGCTGGGAACTTCCACTTCCTACTGCTGTGGAAATGAAAGGAGATCTGAGACGCAATTGGAATTATTTCCATGCTCAGTGGTAAAACTTTGAAATAGCGACAGAATTAATGAAAAAAAACCTCAGCATGTAAGACTTGTAAGTAAGTCTCTTGTAGTGCAGTGATACTAACCCTACTGCCACCCTAGAAGGCCCAGAGGCATGTAATAACATCTCCAAACAGGTTGATTAGAAAATATAAGAGTTGCAAACCTGTTTTCAATATTGGGGAAAGAGTGCTACAAGATCTGTTAACACCTTAGCACGCAATGAAGAGCAGAAAAGCAAATAAATGTTGCAGGCTGTGAAGAGACACTTCAAACACAAAGTTAGTGTTACTTATAAATGGTACTTGTTCAACATTTGAGCTTATGGGGAGGTAGAGATGTTGATCAGTATATTACCAAACAGATTCAGTTAGCTAAATTTTAAGAATTTGGACAACTGAAAAGTGATCTCATCAGAGATAGTATTGTCTTAGACAATCCTGGCATGAGAGCCTGTCTGCTGACTGAGGAGAAATGTACTCTTAATCTATTGACAGTGCAGAAGGTCTGAGCTGACAGTTTCAGCTAGGGCATACTAATAGAGCAACGGGTTAAGATTTGCAATTTGCTGAAGTGCTTTCCAGGCTGCATTAAAAGAAACAAATTAGGAAAAAGGAGATCTAAAACAAAAGATAGTGCAGGAAAAGAAGGGAGCAATCAAAAAAAGTGACAACTCCTACAGACTGAATTAGAAGCATGGTAGCTGTAAAAATACCTGGGCAACTGAAAGTATGCATAGATCCAAGGATCTTGGTGAAGCTTTTGAAGAGTTCTCACCATCTCATGTCAACTATTGAAGAAAGTTTGCTACAATTTCCAAAGCAAAGGTTTTTATTACCATCAATACAGAGGATGGTTATTGACAACTTTCTAACTACACTCTGGACACCATGTGCAGGATAGATACCATTTTGTATTTCAACCTTTCCCAAAGAGTATCAATGTCGACAGCACAAGGTGGTCAGTGATCTTCATGGAGTGGAAGCTGCTGTAGGTTATCTGCTAGACTGTGGATGTAAAGACACAATGGAAGAAGCCGTCGCAGATCATGATCAGAATCTGGAGTGATGGCTAGAGAGAGCTTGCCAGATGAACCTGAAGCTGATCAAGAAAAAGATACAGTTGAGGGTGCCTGAAGTTGAGTATTTAGGCCATGTACTGTCAGCAAAATGGCTTTGCCTGGATCCTAATAAGATGAGAGCTGTATGGGAGGCAAGGAGAACCAAAGACCTAATGGTATTATAGCTAGACTATTAATCCAGAAATTGAGCTAATGTTCCAGGGAACCGAGTTCAAATCCCGCTATGGTAGATGGTGGAGTTTGAATTCAGTAAAGAATCTGGAATTAAAAGTCTAACGATAACTATGAAACTGTTGTTGATTATCAGGAAAAAAAACAGCTTGTTCATTAATGTCTTTTAGAGAAGGAAATCTGTCATCCTTATGTGGTCTGGCCTACATGTGGTTGATTCTTAGCTGTCCTCTGGGCACTTAGGGATGGGCAGTAAATGCTGGCATAACAAGAGATGCCCACATCCTATGTGAATAAAAAAAGTACACGAATCCAACAGATATAAAAATGGTGTGAGGATTTGTTGGACTTATCAACTATTTTGCAAATTTCTAGCTTAATGTATCGCCAGAGTGTGAACATCTTGGTAAGGTCACTGCTAGAGGTGTGCACAGAAGAATCAGCAGCTTTCACTAATGTCAGACAACTAGTGATGACATGGCAGTGCTGTGGTACTATTGTGTCAATGATGAAGTCACCTTGCAGTGTGATTCCAGTGAGATAAGACACAGCTACCATTATGTACTGGGGACAACAAGATGCATTTGCATCCAGGGCATTATTACAATTTAAATGATGCTATGCTGAAACCGGAAAGAGTGCTTGGCTAGTTTCTTTGCTCGTGAGCATTTTAGTCAATGCCTGTTTGAGAGAGCCAAAGTGACAGCAGAGTCTGGCCATTAAAATCCTCCTCAAACTGCTTCCATCTGCTCTAGAGCACCTGTAAAAATGCCCCTTCGTTTGCAGGGACAGTATCTAGATGTGACATACAAGTAAAGGAAACAGAAGTGCATTGCTGACATGCTGTCAGGAGTAACACTCCTGTGATTAAAGTTTGAGGATTGTATGACAAAGTGCAAAATCATCCAGATTCAATGAAAAGCAACAGCTCAACATATTCTGGAATTCAGTGACCCAGCAGAGATAGTGAATCTGAAAGACAAGAGTCTCACTCCAATAAAAAAAAACTACTTAAACAGAATGCAACTCTCCAAGGGATTGGTATTGAAAAGATAACCTAAAAGCATCAAATATATGCCTGTTGTTTTAAAAGCATATTGGACATATAGCGATAAAATGATAGCCCAGAATGGCATCTTGAGCAAAGGAAAGAGAGTAATTACCTCTAAAGATATGAACAAAGGGACGCTGAAGCACATCCATGCAAACCATCAAGGATGTGAGTTTTGTCCGAGGAAGGCAAGAAAAGTGCTGTACTGGGCAAAAACGAACAAAGGATTAAGGATCACATTAACCAGTCTAGTACTTGTGAAATGTACCAAGCTAGGCAAGCTTAAGAGCTGTTCATGACACATCTCCGATCAATTGAACTCTTCTTCACTGAAGAACTGATCATCATGTCACTATCGACTACCATTCTGAATACTGGGTGTTAGACTAGCTGATATCAGCCACTAACGAAGAGATAGCAGCACAATCTCGTCTTCATGGCTTCCAGACATTGCGATGCGTGACAATGATCCTCGATTTTTCAAGTGAAGCATTGATGCATTTCACAAAAGATTAGGATATTCATCACAATTCGTCAGCTCCACATTAACCCCACTCAAATGGAAAGGCGCAGGCAACAGTGGAAATTGCCAAAGGGGTCAGAAGCAAATCGAGCACAGACTTGCACAAGGCAATGCTGGAGCGATGAAATACATGGGCTAAAGTCTTGGAAAACAGGCCAGTGAAAGACTATTGTCACAGTGTGTTCCTAAACTACTCTTGCAATGACGAAAAAAAAAACTACTGAAGCCAGAAGGTGTGAGTAACAACTTCAAGGTGAAATGACAGCAACCCAAATTTCACTTTGATAAAACCACCAAGTCATTGCCAGAGCTGAGCATTGGAGAGCCAGTCAGATTGCAAATGTTCAGCTGTCTCCACAAGAATAAGCCCATGTAGAAACTTGGGAATTGTGTAGAGTAGTTGTCGCCTCAACCACACACAGTGAATATGAATGGCCAGATATGTTGTTGCAATCACAGACACGCATGCAACTGGTGAATCGACAGTGACTTTAGACATTTTCTTTTGCCCTCTTAGATAGTTGGAGACTTTGAGAAACTCAGCCAGGAGCAGTCGGAAAGCAAGTGATGTCAACTAGGAATTGAACAGGCAGCAGATCGGAAAGATGTGATCTCACCATCTGCACAGAGTATAGAATGATCACTGTTATCCCGTAATGGAAATCGAACAACGATAGTTATAACAGCTACAACACTCTCCTTGAGAATGACATTGTCCAGAGAAGGAAGATCTCTAAGAACAAGCAGATACTAGAGGAAAAATCAATATCAACACGCACAATGCTATTAGGCAATCTACACGATTTGAAGACAATGTCTGTAATTTATTTTTCAAAGATTGACAAAAGAGGAACAGACTAGAAACTATTTTGTTAATAAGTGACAATTTTTTGTCATTATCTATCATGCTTAATTTGTAACTGAAAATGAGAACGAATGCGCATAATTTTGTACTTTTTATGAAAAGCCGGATGTTTGGAGAATTGTTATTGTGACTTCAGTGTCCTATCTGACTTGCCATAGTGGTGTGACCTCTACTTTTGTGTGCAGACTGTGGCAGCCATTAAACACACACCACTTGAAGCACAGACAGCTTTCCTTGCTTGAAAATTTGAAGGCTAAAGGGGATGAAAGGCATAAAACCGAAAAGCTGAGGCTGGGACGTGAGAGAGATCAAGTTGACTGGAGCAGAGGAGCTGTTTGAGAGTTAACATTCCAGTTGGAGGTTCGAGATTGATATCCCTGGCTTTCTGACTTTGGTTGAGGTTGTCAGAGTGGTCCAGTTATTTGGGAGGGCAAATGAAAATGTCTGAAGGCTTCCACCTTTAAGTAGCCTTTCTTTCTGACTGTTTAACCCAGGATTTGCACTGGTGGAACCTATGGAGGTACTTAAGAGAAGGGCCAATCCAATGTTTGAATGGATGAAGTCAGAAATCACATGACATCAGATTATAGTCCAACAGGTTTATTTGAGGTCACAAGCTTTCGGAGAGCAACTCCTTTGTCAGGCACCTTCACTTGATGAAGGAAGAATGTACTGAAAGCTTGTGACTTCAAATAAACATGTTGGACTATAACCTGGTGTCATGTATTTTTGACTTTGTCCATCCTGGTACCTCCCATATCATGAAAGGAGGAAAGCAGCATAATTAACTCCTAGAAGTAGAAGCAAAATGGAAAATTGATTTCTTGATCTGGAACAATTTAAACACTCAGATTTGTCAGTTTCCTTTTACCGTATCACGTTTAAGGTAGCATTTCATTTTTTGTGTGTTGTGTTTTTCATAATTCAAAACTGCCGAATTCACTATTTCATAAGGGATGTGCCACTATGATTTCAGATTTCTGGCTCCCTGCTTCTTGTGGTCGGGCAGAGTGTTTGAGTCCCACACTTGGTCATTGAAACTCAATATCTATCGTGTCAGGCTATGGCAGGTTGCCTTCAGAGGTCAAAGTTATTTGTCGGTTTTTCCAGAGCTTATTATGGATGCATTAATGGTGATGTGGGAAGTACAACTTCTTATAGTTTGCTCTAAGTTAAAAATTCGAAATTCCAACATGTTTCCAGTCCAGGGAAATGTGTCCAATGTAACATTTGCCCATTAAGCAGAATTCCTGAACAAAATGCTTAACCATTTCTGATGAAGGGTCTAGGCCCGAAACGTCAGCCTCTCTGCTCCTATGATGCTGCTTGGCCTGCTGTGTTCATCCAGCCTTGCACCTTGTTGTCTCGGATTCTCCAGCATCTGCAGTTCCTACTATCTCTGCTTAACCAGCCTGCTTTGTTTCAAGATGAAACGAATGGCTTAAGGTACAAATACTTGTAAAACAAATGTTCTTATGTAAAATTCACACAAACTGTCAGACCAAAAGATATCATACTTATGCCACGTAAAAAGTGTTCTTTGGTCATACTTCATTTATTTGTTGCAGGATGACTCTATGAATATTATTAGAAAATGGGCAACTAAACTTGAAGATCGAGGTGTACATGTTGTAATTGGTGGACATGAGTCTTCACACCCAAAAGGAGGTAAGCCATAGTTCATGAGTGTTTAATTTTGATCATTTGCGATATAATACATTTTTTCTCTGCTGTGCGTTGTAACATCATGCTGACATTGTAACGTTTAAAGTACAGGATGTTCCAGTGCTTAAAACATTTGTCCTGCCTAGTAACAAGGAGTTACACCACTCAAATCTGTTCAAGACTCCGTGAAAAGCAGCTCAAGGGTCAGAGTCAGTTTTAATCAGAGAGAAAATCAAGAGACAGGGAAGAACATAGAATATAGAACATAGAACAGTACAGCACAATACAGGCCCTTCGGCCCACAATGTTGTGCCGACCTATTATCCTACTAAGATCAGTCTACCCTACATTTTACTATCCTCCATGTGCCTATCCAAGAGTCGTTTGAAAGTCTCTAATTCCACACACCCACCACTCTCTGTGTGAAGAACCTACCTCTGACATCTCCCCTATACCTTCCTCCAATCACCTTAAAATTATGCCCCCTCGTAATAGTCATTTCCGCCCTGGGAAAAAGTCTCTGGCTATCCACTCTATCTATGTCTCTCATCATCTTGTACACCTCTATCAAGTCACCTCTCATCCTTCTTCACTCCAATGAAAAAAGGCCTAGCTCTCTCAACCTTTCCTCAATGTCCAATGCTAAGGGGTGACCTTATAGATGTTCATAAAATCATGATGGGCATGGATAGAGTAAATAGACAAGGTATTTTCCCTGGGCTGGGGGAGTCAAAAACTAGAGGCTACAGAAACGTAGAAACATAGAAGACAGGAGCAGGAGGAGGCCATTCGGCCCTTTGAGCCTGCTCCACCATTCATCACGATCGTGGCTGATCATCCAAAACAATAGCCTAATCCTGCTTTCTCCCCATAACCTTTGATCCCATTCACCCCAAGTGCTACATCTAGCCACCTCTTGAATACATTCAATGTTTGGGCATCAACTACTTCCTGTGGTAATGAATTCCACAGGCTCACCACGCTTTAAGCAAAAAAAAAAAAGTCTCCTCATCTCTGTCCTAAATGGTCTACCCCGAATCCTCAGACTGTGACCCCTGGTTCTGGACATACCCACCATTGGGAACATCTACCCTGTCCAGTCCTGTTAGAATTTTATAATTCTCCGTGCTGCACATCTCTATGACTGTATAAGATCCTGGTAAACTTGAATGCATTGATTTAGAATATAAGAATTTTAGGAACTGGGAAGAAAAACATTTATCTCAATTATCCCATTTCCTTTGATTGATGTCAACTCCAATAACACACAGAATATGCAAACAAAATTATGAACTTACCTTCCCCAAGCATTGTCACCGTATCTACCCTGCTACAGACTATAGGAGTTCATGAAGGCAGCTCACCACTACCATGTCAACACTAATTGGCGATGGCCAATAAATGCTGACCTAGCCAGTGACGCCTATTTTAACATGTTTTTGAAAAAAAAATACAAACAACAAATTAGATAAAGGGTAAGACGTTTTAGCAAGATCAAAAGCTCTATGCATCTAAACTTCAACAGTTAGCTCTGTGGGAATAGAGATGAACAAAAGTCCTGAGGTACTTACTAACTTAATGAAGCATGAAGGAAGCTGTCTGCCAGAGATGATGGTAGTTCAGTACAGCTGAAAATGGAGAGGTCAAGGAAGCCCTCAAGAAGTATTTGCTTGGTGTGGTTCAGGAGATTGGAATTCAGAGAAGCTCAGAGGGCGTTCCAATCCAGCTAAACTGAACTATTTGCTCTGTGGAACTGGAGTGGAGCCTTGTGAATCCGATGGGGCGTATTCTTGGAAGGAGAATTTGAAGGTGCTGGTGAGAAGTGACCCAGGAGGATTCTGGGAGAAGTTGGTGCAGTTAGCACAACTGAAAATTTTGAGTAAAAGCCTTACCAAATCAGCAGCTGGGAACTGGAATCATGGAGGCTGGATACAGTGAATACAGCAGGTTAAAAACTTGAGCATGGGTTATTTTGGGCCTAGTTTGGAATAGAAGCCTTACCATAATCCATTACACAGGGATGATCATTGGAGCTGTACTTCATGACATCACAAGTTCAGAAGTGGACAGAAGGGCTCCTGATTTGGTACATAATGGTCTAGTGATTTTTTTCTTCTTATCTTCAATTTCCATTCACCTTTCCATACTCATAAGGCTTCAATATAGTGGAATTTAGTCTACTGCTAGGGTAACATAGTACTGGGATTTAGAGTGGCACCCAGACTGTTGTTTACAGAATAGTAGATTTAGTATTTTTTTTCTGTAAGAATCTCACAGTAGTGGCCATGTTAGTTAGCTGTAAATTCATTTAATAGAAATTTAGTTTTAATTGAATAGTTGCTAGATGGTAAAAACGGCATCCAGCAGGTAGTATGGTTCTCCTGTGGAATGTGGGAAATCAAAGACAGTTTGAACGTCCCTGACGTCTACATCTGCAGGAAGTGTGTCCAATTGTAGCTCCTGATAGACCACATGGATCAGTTGGAGTGGTAGCTGGGCATACTTAGGAGCATGCAGGAGGTGGAAAGCATCATAAACAGGAGTTTTGGAGACCTGGTCATGCCCAAAGTTCAGGCAAATGGATGGATGACCGTTAGAAGGGCCAGGCAGACCGTGCAGGAGCCCCCTGTGGCTATCCCCCCCTCTCAGCAGTGTATCATTTTGGATACTGTTGGTGGGGGGAATGGTAACAGCAACAGCCAGAGCGGTGGCACCACAGCTGGCTCTGTTGTACTGCAGGGAGGGTCAAAGTGCAGTAGAACAGTAGTAAGAGGGTCTCCAAAGTCAGGAACACAGGCATTTCTTTGGCCATACGAGACAGATGGTGCGTTGCCTCCCTGGTGCCAGGGTCAAGGATGTCTCTGAGCGGGTATGGGACATTCTCAAAATGGTGGGCAAGCAGTCAGAGGTTGGACAAATTGGTACCAACAACATAGGCAAGTAGAGTGCAGAGGTCCTGCAAAGGGAGTTCAGGGAGTTAGGTAGTAAGTTGAAAAGCAGGACCTTTCGGGTTGTAAACTCAGGTTTACTCCCTGTGCCCCAGGCCAATGAGGCTAAGCATAGGAAGATAAAACCGTTAAATATGTAGCTAAAGAGCTGGTGTAGGAGGGAGGATTTCAGGTATCTGGATCATTGGGATGTCTTCCAGAGCAGCAGGGATCTGTTCAAAAGGATGGGTTGCTCCTAACCTGAAGGGGCACCAACATCCTGGCAGTGGGGGTGGATTTGCTAGTGCTACTCGGAAGAGTTTAAACTAGTATGGCAGGGAGTGCGGGAACCAGAGCTGCAATCCGGTAAGTAGCATAATCGAGGAGGAGTCTAAGACTAAGGCCAGTAAGGCTAAGAGGAAGAACAAACAGGGACAGGTTATTGAACACGGCAGGACTGGCAGTCTGAGGTGTATTTGTTTTAATGCAACGAGTATGACAGGTAAGGCAGATGAAGTTAGAGCTTGGATTATAGTACATAACTATGATGTTGCAGCTATTACAGAGACTTGGTTGAGAAGGGGACAATGCTGGCAACTTAGCATTCCAGGATTTAGATGTTTCAGGCGAGATGGAGAAGAACGTAAAAGTCGTTGGGGGAGTTGCATTACTGATTAGGGAGAATATCACAACTGTACTCGGAGGACACCTTGGAGGGCTCAAACAGCAAGGCCTGATCAGTAGAGTTCAGGAACAGGAAGGGTGCAGTCACTTTGATGGGATTGTACTATAGGTCTCCCAACAGCCAGCAGGTGATAGAAGAACAGATATGTGGACAGATTATGGAAGAATATAAATAAAACAGGGTTGTTGTGGTATGTGATTTTAACTTCCCCTACATTGACTGGGACTCCGTTGGTGCCAGGGCTAGGATTGGAGGGAATTTGTTAGGCGCATCCAGGCGGGATTCTTGAATCCATGTAAAAAGTCCAACTAGGGAAGGGGCCATGCCAGACCTGATATTGAGGATTGAGCCAGGACAGGTGATCAAAGGTTCAATGGGAGAGCATTTTGGGAACAGTGACCATAATCCTGTAAGTTTTATAGTTCTTGGATAAAAGTACTAAGCTGGGGGAAGACCAACTATGACAATATTATCCAGGAACTGGGGAATCTTGATGGGGGCAGCTATTTGAGGGTAAATTCACATCTGGCATGCGGGAATTTTTTAAAGGTCAGTTGTTTAACGTTCAGGGCCAGCATTTTCCTGTGAATATGAAGGATAAGGATGGCAAGATTCGGGAACCTTAGATGACAAGAGAAATGGTAAGCTTAGTCACAAAGAAAGAGGAGGCATACGTAAGGTTTAGGAAACTGAAGACAGATAGAGCCCTCAAGGAATATAAAGAAAACAGGAAAGAAGTTAAGTAAGGAGTTAGGGAGGCTAAAAGGGGCTCTGAAATGTCCTTGGGAAACAGGATTAAGGAAAATCTCAAGGGCATTATTCCATATATAAGGAGCGAGAGGGAAGATAAGGTCCACTCGAGGACAAAGGAGGAAATTTATGCATGGAGCTGGAGGAAGTAGGTAAGGTTCTTAATGAATACTTCGCATCAGTATTCACAAAGGAGAAGGACGTGGTGGATGGTGAGTATCGGGTGGGGTATGTTACTATTCTAGGGCATGTCAGTATAAAAAAGAAGGTGGCATTGTGTATTTTGAAAAGGTTTAAGACAGACAAGTCGTTAGGACCTGATGGGATCTATCCCAGAATGCTGAGGGAGGTAGGTGAGGAAATTGTTGAGGCCTTGTATGAAATCTTTGTATCCTTTTAATCACAGGAGAGGTCCCAAAGGAACATTAGCCAACGGTGTTATTTTGGTAAAGAAGGGCAACAAGGATAATCTGAGAAATTACAAGACAGTGAGCCTTAGGTCAGTAGTAGGGAGATTTTTGGAGAAGTTTCTTCGAGACAGGATTTACTCATATTTGGAAAAATATGTGCTTATTAATGATAGGCAGTATGGCTTTGTGTCGGGGAGGTTGTGTCTCTCAAACTTGATTGAGATTTTTGAGGCAGTGATGAAGATGATTGATGAGGAGAGGGTGGTGGATGTTGTCTACATGGACTTTAGCAAGGCCTTTGACAAGGTCCTTCATGGCAGGCTGATGGAAAAAGTGAAGTTTTATGAATCTGTAGTGAGCTGGTAAGATGGATACAGAACTGGCTTGGTCATAGAAGACAGAGAGTAGTGTTGGAAGGGTGTTTTTCTGACAGGAGATCTGTGACTAGTGATGTTTTGCAGGGATCAGTGCTGGGGTCTCTGTTGTTAGCAATACATATAAATAACTTGGAGGAGAATATAGGTGAACTTCACCTGATGAAGGAGAAGCGCTCTGAAAGCTTGTGATTTAAATAAACCTGTTGGACGATGACCTGATGCCGTGTGACTTCTGACTTTATCCACCCCAGTCCAACACCAGCACCTCCACATCATAGTAGGTTTGCGGATGACACAAAGACTAGGGGGGGCGGCTGCGGACAGTGAGGAAGATTGCAGAAGATACAGCAGGATAGAGATAGGCTGGAGACTCGGGCAGAGAAGTGGCAGATAGAATATAATCCAGATATATGCAAGGTGTTGCAAATTGCAGGGGGGAAATACAGTAAATGGCTGCATACTTAGAAGCATTAAAGTACAAAGGGATTTGGTGTACAGTTTGCTGAAAGTGGCAACACAAGGATAAGGTGATCAAAAAAGTGTATGGCATGCTTGCCTTCATTAATCAGGGCATAGAGTATAAAATTTGACAAGTCATATTGCAGCTGTATAGAACTTTAATTTGGCCACATTTGGAATATTGTGTATAGTTCTGGCTGCCACTCTATCAGAAGGATGCAAAAGCTTTGGAAAGGGTGCAGAAATGGTTTACAAAGATGTTGCCTGGTTTGGAGGGTATTAGCTATGAAGAGAGATTGGACAAATTTGGTTTAATTTTTGTTTGAACGTCAGACTGAGGGGCGAACTGATAGAAGTTCACCAAATTAGAATGGATAAGCTGGAGTCTTTTTCCCAGGGTAGAAAGGTCAATTACAAAGGGAAGTAGGTTTGAGGTAAAAGAGGGAAGGTTTAAAGGAGAGGTGAGAGGCAAGGATTTTTCAGAGGGTGGTAAGTGACTGGAATGTGCTGCCAGAGGTGGTGGTAGAAACAGATACGAGAGAAACGTTTAAGAGGCATCTTGATAGACAGGGAATAGAGGGATATGATTTTTCATAGAATCCCTACAGTGTGGAAGCAGGTCCTTCGGCCCAACAAGTCCACGCCGACCCTTGCAGCATCCCACCCAGACCCATCTCCCTATAACCCACACACCCCTGAACACTACGGGCAATTTAGCATAGCCAATCCACCTAGCCGGCACATCTTTGTACTGTGGGAGGAAACCGGAGCACCGGAGAAAACCCACACAGACACGGGGAGAATGTGCAAACTCCACACAGACAGTCGCCCGAGGCTGGAATCGAACCTGGGTCCCTGGTACTGTGAGGCTGCAGTGCTAACCGCTGAGCCACCATGCCGCCCATGATCTGTGTAGAGGCAATTTTTTTTTGAGTTTAGAAAGGTGTGTTGGTGCAGACTGTTTGGGCTGTAGTGTGCTGCACTGTTCTTTGTTCTTTTTTCAGCGAATGGTGATCATTTGCTGGGGCATTGTAAGTTAGAGTCCAGACAAATACCTGGAGGCCAAGGAAAAAAGCTGGAAGGCTTCCAAGCTGAATAGGAAAGGCTAGATCTTTGAAAGTAAAAGGTTTGAGGAGGAGACAGAGTTTTAGTGAGATTTGGTGGGTCATAGTATTACAAATGACTGGGTAGGTTCCTGAGAAAGTTATGGGATCTATCTGGACCTCACCAGCTGTTTAATGTGCTGTTTGGATATTCAGCCAGAATTTGTCCATTGACCCGTATTTACCTTGTGTTATTTCCGGATGTTAGACGTAGGTTGTGTGTACATCATTGATTCTTTTCCAGGGTTGCATAATAAAATTTATATTGTTTATTCAAAACCAGGGAATCTTATGGCTTTGTTCTTTCTAGCAATTACCTGTGATTTCAAAATTCATCTACTTTAAACAAAACTAAAAGGTTACTGGTCCTTAACAAGATTGCAACATAAATTTGTCAGTCATGTTCAGGATTGTAGTACAAATTGTCCTTCTTGCCTGGCATTTTAATAGGTTTCAATGTATAATAGTATGATAGAAAATAAATGCTTCCATTTACATAGCAGCAACAACAACAACATATTTTTCTACAGTGCCTTTGTCGTAACATCTGGAGTTAGAGAAGGAAAATGGAGACAGCACCCCAGGGGAAGGACCTGCTGCTGCCTTATTAAGTAACACATAATGCAGTGGTGCTTCGCTAAAGGGAGTAGTGAAGTTTCTCACTGGCTCTTCCCTGAGCTTTGTACCACCCTTAGAAGTTTTTGAAAGAGCAGAGAAAAGTGAAGAGGTAAACAGATTTAGCCTAGATGTTTAAAAAAACCGGTCAGAAGATTGTCATCAATGATGGATAAAGAGAGAGGCAGTTTCACAAAAGCTCAGGCATTTCAGAGGGTAATTTAAGACTGGAAGAGAAGGCAGTGAGAGCATGATCAAATTGGGATTAATGAAAAGAACAAGATGCTTCCACTTAATATGTTTGGGACTGAGAGTCAGTGTAAGCCACTGAGGATCTGATTGGTGGGTGATCAGAATTTAGTGTGGGACCTGATACTTGGATAGCAGAATTTGTCGAAGGATGAGAGAGGACCAAGGAAGTTATTTGAGTAATTAAATCCAGAGGTGATAAAATCACGGAAAAATATACCAGGGTCGGAGTTCGTGTCGAGGCACAAACTAGAAACACAAGGCTAAAAAGGATAGCTTTCCTTTAAAAGCATCTGTGCTGTTCACCCTGCCAGCTCTTTGTGTTCTTGAGTTATTCCTGGAAACTCCCTGTTCAATTTACCAGTGTCTACCTTGTAATTTCAATGTCAACTCTGGTCTCATCTACAAATAGAAACACATTCCATATATTCAACCCATCAAGTGTTTTCATAACTTTAAAGGCTAGGGGAGGCGATGGCCTAGTGGTATTATCGCTGGACTGTTAATCCAGAGACCCAGATAGCATTCCGGATCAGATGGTGGAATTTGAATTCAACTTTAAAAAATCTGGAATTAAGAATCTAATGATAATCATGACTGTTGTAAAAACCCATCTGGTTCACTAATGTCCTTTTAGGGAAGGAAACTGCCATCCTTACCTACATGTGACTCCAGACCCACAGCAATGCGGTTGTCTCTAAACTGCCCTCTAGGCAATTAGGGATGGGCAATAAATGCTGCCTCGCCAGCGATGCCCTCATCTCGTTAATGAATAAAAAAAAGACTTCATATCTACACAGCATTGCACTTGGGAACAGGTATCTGGATTTCTGTGCTGCAATCCAAATTGTAACAACATAAGCAAAACTGCTTCCATATTAGAACTCTGCATCCAAAACCATTGGATCACCTGGATGCAGCGATTCTAAGAACAAAGGGAGGAACACTCGCGCATAAAGCAGCTTGTCAGATTTCCAATGCTTTTTCAAATCACAAACGCTATCTCCCGTTCCACTGCTCAGGCTAAACCAGACTCTCTAAACCTTGGTATCCTTTTCAGTGTAGTTCTGAATGTTAGCCCCCTTATCAGATTATGTTCATCTTTCCCGTGCAGCACGGTTCAATTGTACCTCAACACAAACTTCTCCAACACTGGTAGATTTTTCCATGATTTTATCACCTCTGGACTTAATTACTCAAATAACTTCCTGATCCTCTCTCATCCTTCCACAAAATCTGCTTGTCCAAGTATGAGGTCCCACACTAAATTCTGATCACCCACCACTCAGATCCTCAGTGGCTTACACTGAGTCTCAGTCCCAAGCATATTAAGTGGAAACATCTTTGATCTTTTCATTAATCCCAACTTGATCATGTTCTCGCTGCAATCTCTTCCAGTCTTAAATTACTCTCTGAAACCCCTGAGCTTTAGAAGGATATGCGTGTAAGTTTAATGAAAAGAGTTTGTTCAAGTATTAACACCAGAACAGACCTTATCAGACTGAATGGCCTGTTGCTGTACGACACATTCTGTAGGAATCAGTCTCAAGAAGAAGTCATTCATGTTGGGAATTATTGCAATAAATGAGTGCAAATATAGCAAGTAAAATATGCACCAGAAATAATAGGGATCTCATGAAATGTAAATTCTACAATAAGATGAGTGTACTTAAATGTTCTGTGAAGGGAAATCATTACATGATCTGTGTAGTTCCAAGATACCCATTAATTATAAATTTCTAAGAAATCTTTTTCAAAATATGAAACTTTTTTAAGCATTGGGGAAGAAAAAGTTTGTGATGAAAGCATTAAGGCAGGAAAGGGATCTGTGGGAGTTTTTTTTTATCTGACCTTTACGTGGCTGTTCTCAATTCTAGTGTATGACTGGAATTGAATAAAGTTTCCTCAGAAACTGCTGGGTGCGAAAATGTCATATTAGTGAGAATACTGTTCACAGTTGATGCTTATCATTTCACAATTCACACTTGATCTTCTAGCAGTTATAAAGCAATAAACCTATTCCTGGATTTCCAAGAGAAATGCAATGTTGCACTTTGCGATTTATATTTAGTTTTGTTTTCAGCTGAATCTTTTGAACCTTAAGTGCTCGGTAAACACATCTTAACACAGCTTTTTAATGACGGTGCATGCCATGGGATATTGTGACATGATTTGCTGAATTGTCAGCACAAGATTTGATAAAAGGAATAAGTAACAATGTGGCACAGTGAATCTCTGATTATAAAATAATAAGTCAGCCCGCCCACCAAAAGTGGAATGAGAACATGAGGCAAGTGGAAAGTCCACAACTATACATCAGATAAATCCTCTCCTATGTGTTGCCTATTGGCACAGCAGAGGCTTGACACAAATGTTGCAGAAACTGCTTTACAGTATGCAGTATGAGAACTTCCCATTCTCATTCTTCCGGATCGTCAATTAACATGTTACTTTTTTCCAGTGACATTGTCAGTGTATCGCTGTATTAGGAATATTTTTGGGATTGCAAATCAGAGCTGTCAGAAAGCATTTGGCAAGATTTCCTCCATTTGAGGGAATAGTGGGTGCTGCTGCAACCAAGACGAAAGTTCTCAAAATTCAGAGTATAGTGACAAATTTGTGGAAAACTGTTTTAGCAACAGAAGACATGGAGTAATCCCAGATGGCAGTGCTGCAAGCTGGGTGACTGTGAAAGAGGAATCCCATATGGATTTTCACTGTCTGTGCTTGTTTGTTAATCATCTTGACAACATCCAGTTTGCAGATGATTGAAAATTGGGGAAAGTCAAGTATCCCATGGCCTTAAAGCATCAGTCAATGAGATTAACGGAGACATACTACTTGAGAAGTTGAGTGTGAACTAGAGTCAACTACTAATAACTGTAGTAAAGACAAGTTTCCATCCTGTTATTAATTAGAAAGGAACAAGGAATTCCTTGATCAGTGATTAAAACATGTAAGTGAAAGGAATCATAACTGTCCTTGCATTGAAAACACTTAATGTTGGGCGATGATTCACAAGACACACTCTTAGGCTGTACAGCTGGATGTATAAGAATGTAGCTCAGTTGGCTGAATGGCTGGCTTGCAATGGAAAATTATGCTAACAGTGTAGGTAACCATGAAGGACCCTCCTTCTCAACCTCTCCCCTTGCCTGAGGTGTGACGACCCTCGGGTTCAACCAGCACCAGTCCTTTCTCTGTAAAGGGAGAGCAGAGCTATGGTCCAGTAGGATACAGTGACTTTACCTATAAGGATGTCAATTTAAGGAGCCAATACTGATTCCCATTATTAAAAATAAATAGTTATTACTTTCTTTTCAATTCAGAGCCTGCGTTGACCTCCATGTGAAACTTAAAAATTGCTGCAAGCTTTCATTACAAAGCACACATAAGAAAATCCATTCCTTGACCAGCATTTCCCAGAAAACTCAAGTAGAAGGCGAAAGCCTCTCTTGCCAGAAGGATGGATGGAGAATACCGGTGTCATGATGGTGGTGATATTTTGTTGGCTCCTGCAGTTGAATCACATGATTTGTGCTGAAGAGATTTCGGATCATGTGATACCAGGATTGACTTCATTCCAAGTTAAAGTGCAGTACAAAAGTTTTAAATGGTTTTGCTGTCAGAGTTTATGCACATTTTCTTTCTGACTTTTTCGATATCAAGCGCTACAATATGGAATTAGAGACAGAGAGAGCCCTAAAAAAGCCCTTTAATGTAGTTTATAAAGCACATCTGTTTGTCCGAGTTGTGTCTTGATTTGGTTTTGAATGGGCTAATGTGGACCCCTGATGGTGTTTGTTTAATTTGATACCTCCCTGCTTTGACTAGGAAGTAAAGACAATGATTAATACTGGCATCATTGTAGAAAATTTAGACTGGCAGTCACAGGGAATGGACATTTTGAATAGACTGAGGGGAAGTGGCCCTGTTGGCACAAACATTGATTGTCTGTCCAGCATAGTTGGATCCAATTCTCTGGTTACGATAACACATTCTGCATTGTGGGAATCTCTTCACTTATTAGAACGGTATGCATGGGAACTGAATTTGATTTGATCCCAAACTCTAGCACTAAAATCTCAAGATTTCATGAAACTTTACATGCAATATTCTTGTTCCACTTAAATGACGGGGAAAGAAGGGAGTGAATTTGGAATCTGAGACAACGTTTTGAATTTTTTTATCTAGCAAAGTAATTCTCATTAGTTTGTTGGATACATGTCTTTGGCAGTAAAACAGTTTCTAATGATTAAATACATTCCTCTCCTTAAAGATATGGCTCAGATTCCCTTATCAACCACTGATACTTCACTTTGTGTTCACTGCTGAATTAGCAAAGACTCTTCCAGACCAGGAAGATCCCAGGTTGTATTGCTAAATCTGTACTCAGTTGCTGAATTGTGCTGAAGTTTTGGTAGGGGTAGCAGGTGTAACATCGTGCATGAAGGCAGGGGGAAAGCGGATTAATAGGATTGTTGCTGATGAATCCCCTAATGTGATCCTTGAAACCATGAATATTTTATAGCTGGCATTGGTACAGGATCAGGGATACTACTGTTAATTTCTCTTTGTTGCTAAAACATCTACAGTGCATGTGGGCACTTGGTGCAAGTCATCATATGTCACATAATACATAGAGATAATACACAAAACAGATTGTATTTTAAGGTAGTAATGCATTGTAGGCCTAAAGTAATATTGAACGACTGCAATTTAAGAGCTGACCTGACATAAGATTTGAAGTTATGACCGATTTTGTTTCACTGTGGTTCATGAGCATCGCATATTGTGTGTTGAAGTCTTTGAGATTAGTCCTTAAAAAGGAAAAATATGTTTCTATATTTCAGTGGGTTTTGCCAAGAATCAGGCCATTGTGCAGAGTTTTGGGAGGTTCCTTTGTTTCCTGGATGCGGTAAGTATGCATTTAATCTTGCAGAAAATATACTTTCACTATTAGCTGTTCTGAAGTACTGGTTTACACTGACCATTTAATATTAACTCTCCAGTATGATAAAGTGGACAGGATATGTCATCGATTTAAATTTGATTTGACGTATTTACATCTAAAGTTGTCTGCTGGAAATAATTGTGCGGTATTAACTGACAATCAGATTCAAAGCTGGTTGTGATCTCTGTCAGTCCATAAAATTTAATTCTGTGTCTTCCAGAGGGATGTTAAACTAGTGTTGACTTGCATTACAACAATGACATTAACTTAAAAGTAATTCATTGGCTCAGCAGTAGATTGTGAACACATTGGAGAATAGAAATGCATGATTATTCTTTCTTTTGAAGCTGTACCTTTAAAATTCAAGACTGTGTTGGTGTAGCTAGAGCCAGGGAATGTCACCTGCGAAGGAATTTTGTGAATGATTGACACAATACTACTTGCCATTTAATTTTGCCATTTTCATTGGCCACCAGCTTGGTTCGTGTAACATATGGCACTTCAGATACTTTACCATAATATCAATGTCATGGCAACTTTGCATCTGCAGTTGTTACCAGTGTTTGCAGCAGTCTTCAAGTTGCTATACAGTATAATTGGCAAAGATTTAGAGCTTGTGAGACAGGTACTTGCAATGTAACCAGTTTTCAAATGAAGTGGGGCTTACTGGTGATGTGCGGCTAACACAGGAACTGGTTGCAAGCAATATGAACAGGCCAGGACCTCATTTGCAAGGTGATAATGAGCACAGAATTCCTGCTGGGGCAATCATCTGGATGTGTTTAAAGAGCCCTGCTGATTCTCAATTCAGCAGAAAGGATATTTTTCCCCCTGTTCTCTTTTTAACATCTCTCAATGTAGTGTTGCATTAAAAGGTTTACAGAGGAAACACTTTCTTTGTATTTACTCTCGTTGGTGAGACCCTAAGATCTAGGCAATGTGGAATCTAACTTTTAAACAACAAATTTCCACGTGCAGACTCCATTGTTGCAACACCGGTGAATGTTGAACCTTCCAGGAAAAAATAAACACTTCAAGTAGATGTTAATCAGTTTACTTATTCCACCCTTTCCTTTTTTAATCTGGACGTTGCATGTGAAGTGAAATGATAGGATTTGTTTCTAATCGGGGTGATACTTGTAAACTACACTTAGAAGCATTAACACATTCTGGCAAAGATGGAACCCACTCAGCCCATTGTGATGTATTGTTGATAATGGCTAAATTGTTACGGTCGACCTAATGGAAACAGCCATCAGAAAGGCCAAAAATATATGCTGGGAAGTTTATCTGTTTGCCTGAATGATAAATGTTTCTACTCTTTTTACTTTACTGTCTAACTTGAGTTTGGTTAGCGTTCAAGGGGAGGTCACTTACCTTCTTTTGGTCCATTCTAAGACTAGGAAATTGGAGAAATTCTTTGAACAGTAAACATTTGTATGGCCATGGAGGCAGTGAAAAGGAATGGGATGAATTGGATGGCTCTCTTTCAAAGAATTGTCACAGATGCAATAGGCCAAATGGCTTCTTTCTATCCAACATGATCCTAGAATTTGGCCTAAAACACCCAGTGCCAAGCCAGGTTGCCTTGGTTATTGATCACCCATACTTTCTTCTCCGTCATCATAGCAGCTCACAAAGATTGATGTGGGTAGAAACAAAATCCATTAGTGCTGTCTGTTAATCGTAGCTGCCAGTGCCTAGAAAAAGGCTGAGAAAGGGTAGAAAAGTTGAGAAACAATAGACAACCTGTTTTAAAATCCTTCTAATTTTATTTCCAATTCTGGGGTTTGGAGAATAATTTCTTGTAAAAGTCATTTGGCTTTCCAAAATCTGACTTTTTACCCCAAGAGTGTAACATACATTGTATGGTTTGTCAAGCTTGATCAAGTGATTGGGAGCTATCATCACCTTCCTGCAGCAGTATTGAAATCCTCTGCATTGAGTGTCAAAAACTCCAACAATATAGAACTCGTGAGATAATACATTCAAAGCGATCACTTCTTCGTCCAGTGTCTGGCTCAGCGAACTTTGAACTTCCTGGGCTAATCCCAAAGCAGTTCAGTTAAGGAATACTTGCTGAGGAAGGATGACGTTAAAACGTAAAAACATCATTGAAATTATTGACACCACCAGTTGTAGTCTACTCTAGGTTTGAAAGGTTAAATAGATCCATGTACTATCCTGCCAGAATGAGAAAAGATTGAAATAACTAAAGAAGGGGATTGAATTTAATTACTGTCAGTAGTCAACTAATCCTATTTGTCAAAACTATATCATTTACTTGTTCTTTATTCCTGAGGAGCTGCCTCTAATATGGTGTCGTCATGGTGAAGAAAGATTGATGGAGAAGTTCACTTAGCCCATCTTAATACATCAGTTCAGAAAGATCTTACAGTTCATATGTACAGAAAGGGGAGCTCCTGAGCTAATCAACCAAAAACACATCAGGTTTCACATATAATATATTTTGAATCTACCTCTAAGGTATGATCTGACACACTCCTGGGGTAGATGGGCCTTCTGGCTCAGGGATAAGGACATTTCCACTGTGCCACAAGAGCCCTCAGGTTCCACATTTTATGCTGATGCAATCAAGTTCTACCTTGCCTTTACCCACACGGACTCCTGCACTGTCTCTTATTGGTCATGTTGCCTTGACCAACATCCAGTTCTAGACGCACAGAAGTTTCCAAAAAAAAAACAAATATTGGGAAAATCAAAGCCACTGTCTTTATTCCCTGTCACACACTCCAGTTTCCAGATGCTGGCTCCCGTCTATTGCCCCCGTCATTTTCTGAAATTGGACCAGTCTGCTCACATCGTTGGCATCCTTTTTGACTCAGTTGAACCCATTAACTTCATCACTAAATCTACCCACTTGATCGCTTGTATTTTTTAAATGGTTTTTAATTAAACAAATGTTGCTTTCAAACTGAAATTACTTGAATTACTTCTGTAAAGGAGTTTCTTCTGCCACATGACCTGAAACATATTCTCTTTGGGATGATGGTGGTATAGTCATAGTAGTAATGTCACTGAGCTGGTAACCTGGAGGGCCAGGCTAATGTTCTGGCAACACAAGTTCAAATCTTGCCACGGCCAACTGGTGGGATTCACGTTCATTTAATAGATGTGGAATTAGAAAACTGCTCAAAGTAATGATGTCACATGACTATTATCGGTTGTTGTAAGCCCCTATCTGGTTCACAAATATGAATTTTGGGAAGGAAACCTGCCATTCCTGAACTGGACTGGACAACATGTGACTCTATACCCTCGGCAATGTGGTTTGCTCTTAACTGCCCTCTGACATAGCCTGGAAAGCCATTTTGTTGAAGGGAAATTGGGAATGGGCAAGCAATGTTGGCCAGTGCCTGCGATGCACATATTCCATAAAAGAATAAGAAAAAAATTAAGCTACCAAATATTGACCAGGAACGCGTGTACTTCTACAATAGCTAGGCCGATCTTCTGGAAATAAGTCTCTAATCTTTTAGTTGCATCAGGAACTCTACCGCAGTTTTGTGCTAAGTCTAAATGACTTGACCTCTAATGGTTGGCTCATCAGAGGACACCTTAAGGAAGATAGCTACTGGCTCATATTTGACATGAAAAGGTAGGATTTTATGCAGAGAAGCAAAAAAAAATCAAGAATATCTGGAAAATTTTGGAATCTAAAAAGCCATTTCAGCTTATTGATCAAGTACCATCATGCTCCAAAGCTGGCTAAGCCTTTTCTTAATATTTGGCTTCCTTAAGATTAGAAAAACCCTGCAAAAATAGGTTACAAAAAAATAGTCACCTCAAACTAGAGGCCATTGCAAAAATGAGTGCACCCAGTTGGAATGTTGACTGGTTTGATTGTATTGCAGCTACTGTGGCTCAAGCTGACATCTTGTTTTCGGAGTCAAGTGTAGAATTGCACTGTTGCAGTTGGTAGTACTAATAAAGTTGTTAGTTGAATCATGAGCTATAATGTGCAATTAACTATAGAACTTTGATCTGTAAGCCAGGAGAGTGGCTTCTCTTTAGATTGCAGAAATCCCACTACTGTATGTGAAAAGTATTAAGTGGCATTCTTATATTTTTGCAGCTGACTTTGATGATATGGAGTGTGATATTTATGGTTATATAATTAATCTAGAAATAGCACTTGATATTACCACATAAGCACTAAATGCATTGTTGTTCGTTTGCCATTTTAATGTGGTCTTTAACCTGCCTATTCTAATGATTTCAGCTTTGCTGAAACACATAAGCTAAAGAATGTAGTACATTACGTTAAGCATTTGTCTGTTAACGTTAACAGTCTCTGAACTATGGTTTTAGTAGTTGTGGGTTCCGATGAAAGCACCTCAAGAGCAATTACTGTATTTAAATACTGTCCCCAGCTGTAACTTGTTAAGCCTGTACAACTTGCTGTTTTGATCATGCCTCTATCATGAAATGTGACCAAAAATCCTATAAGGAAGAACAGCTCTAATTATAGATTACAGCTCAATTCTGAATGCTCCTGTATGGTTTTGTCCCTATAACATCCTTTCCTTGGAAAATCATTTCAGTTATTTCCTCACTCTTTGAGTGAGAAGATTTTCCATGGCATCCGCTGTGGCTCAGCTAGCAATGATCTTGCTTCTGAAGCGGAAGGCTGTTGGTTTAGGTTCTGTGCCAGAACAGTTAATCAATGTTGGTGCTGCAATAAAGGGGCTGCGTGGCACTGACAGAGGCAGCGTTCTTTAGATGAGATGATAACCCAGTCTGCTTTTGAGTGGCTAAAAAAGAAATCTGACAACTGATCTCTCCCGAGTGACGTGGACACTTCAACCAAAATACCATTTCCCTACTATGGGGACTTGGAACTGAATCACACAAGAAATCGGTGGTGTCATAGTTGTTGAATTCCATGCAGGATTTCTCCTTGTGAGGCTATGTCGGTTTTCTCAAAATGAAATCATCCCAAACTCACCTTGTTAACCAAGCACCTCCCTGTATGGTGCCCCACTTGTCCTGTGTTTCCATCCGCTGTAGATGGAAGTACTGAATGCTGCCGGGATCTCCCTGATGCTGGTGCTATATTTAAAATGCAGAAACGCTGGGTCTGTGGTCAGAGTCTGCTGGGGATATACAAACCACTCTATCGCTCTCGCTGTTGGTGGTCAGTACCAACAGCACAGCAACAGTGTGACAAAGGACCTTGACCCCATTCTAGCTGCCCCTTCCTCAGGAGGAAGCAGGGTACTGCCAGTGGGCCCCTAGTTGGAGGAGGGGGCGCATGCAGGCTTCCCTGAAGTCTCCTTTTGAAATGATCCGGTGCTGGCCAGGCCTTTGGACTCCATCCTGTCTGCAATCCTCAGCCGTGTGAGATGTCAAGCTGACCAGGGTGCAGCATGTTCTGGACAGGAAACACTGTCTGGGACCTGTAGTCAAAAAAAAAGTGTCACCTACAAAATCTCCAAGGCCAGTGGGCCCCACTGTAGGGCAGGCTCTTCCAGCCCAGGAGGTGGAACCTAGGACTGCCCTGCGATATAGTGGGAGAGAAATGAAGAAGAAAACTTTCTGAGGGCATTTAGGTGGCACAGGCGAGACATCGTTGTAAATATATTATCATATTTGTAAATGTATGTTCATTTTTCTTCATCAGCTGGATGAGCAAATGTCTGTCTAAACACAACTACAACATCGAAGTGACACATCCCAGCCAACCTTCTCACTATGGCCCAAATGAGCACTTCCTGCACTATACGTGGGCTTTGTGGAAGCAGGCCATTTGGCCTGTCAAGCCCACACTGACCCTCCAAAGAGCTAGACCCATGCCCCTACGCTATCCCTGTAACCCTGCATTCCCATGGCTAATCCACCTAGCCTGCACATCCCTGGACACAATGAGCAATTTAGTATAGCCTCCACCTAACCTGCATGTCTTCGGACTGGGAGAGAAAACCAGAGCACCCAGAGGAAACCCATGTAGAAATGGGGAGAATGTACAAACTCTACACAGACAGTCGCTCGAGGATGGAATTGAACCCAGGTCCCTCGTGCTAATCACTGAGACACTGTGCCAACCAAGTCAGAGGGTGTTTCCTATTTTGGCAATAAGGATCAATCTTTCCGGGCCCTAAATCATTGCTTATGAACCACAGCTATTAGTTAAACTGATTCCTGATGGTGTGGGATGCAATCAAATTGGACTTCACACTGTCATGCCAATGGTTCTTATCAAATGTGTATTGTTCACAGGCTCGTTCAGCTTTAGTGTATAAGGGTCAGTGAAAAGTTGTTGTCTTTGAATGACCTCCATCACTCGGAAATGAAGTTCTCGCCCTCACAGGACTCTCTAAGAAAATTTAATAAGCTATCATGTGCCACACCATCAGTATAGACAGCTCAAGAGAGAAAGGGAGAGAGTGTGGTAGAGAATGTGCTGCTGAGCTAAGTGAGTTTATCCATATCCACTGCTAACAGGTTCTGGACAATGATAGAAACCTTGGACTTGATGAGACTTTTCTGGAGCAGGCTGGTACAAGACTTTAGTTTATCTCCTGCTGTACATAAGGCTGAGGTTGTAGCAAGTGTTGAAGAACAATTCAGTGTCCCATCCCATCACCAGCTCTGAACTAACAGCTAGTGCCCAGTCACCAGCAAAGAGGTAATTGTGAAGTATGTGCATGGAGATGTTGGTTTTAGCCTGGTGTTGACTCGGATAAGCAGCTTCCTGTTCATGCAACATCTGCTTTTGATGCCAGGGTCTCCATCGTAGAAAGCATCAGAAAACGTAGAGGAACATGCTGAAGAGGACAGCTGCCATGTTTACCTCTGTCAGTGATTGGGAATGGGTTTAAAGACCCATACACATGTGACCATCAAGAAATTGTGATGTATTTTTCAGGGTTGCTGAATTTCCCCGTGACACTCCAAAGGCCCTTTTGCCTAACTGTATCAAAGGCCTTAATCAGGCCAGCACATGTGGTGTGGAAGGCCACGACCTGTGGTTTGCATTTCTCCCAGAGCTGTCTAACTCTAAACACCGTAACAACGGCTCTTCGATCTTTTCTGAAACTACACTGACTCTCTGGCAGGCTTGAGGTGTTGCACTCAGTGGTTCAGGGAGATTCTGTTGAAGGTTTGGCCAACAATGAAATGGAGTGAGATACCTCTACAATTGTCACAAGATTGATGGGTCCCCTTCCACTGGACAAAGGGAGTTATCGTCTTTTGGGATGGTTCCTCAGCTCCCATATCAATAGAAAGAGTTCAATGAGTTTCTTGACCAGACCTTGACCTCCAGCATTGTAGACCTTGGATACAACAAACATATTTGCTGGAGCTTTGTCACACTAGAGAGGATTATTTTAGTTGTTTCTCACAGATGAAGTTAAGGAGCCCTTAGTAGCTCTGCCATGAATGACCACACTCGTAGTACCATAATTTGGTATGAGTTAGCACTTTTAAACAGGAGGAGATAGGAAAAATTAAAAAAAGGGAAGAGAAAGATTTAGGGCGTGGGCCGTATAAAGATGCAAAAGTGCAACTATGGCACTGCTGCACGGCAGATCATATTTTCTTGTTACTGAAAATAAAACCTCACTAAAAATGGGAAACTGGTTTTATAGAAATGTGCTGTGTGCCTGGCACAAGCTCTCTGAATCATGGGGACATTGCGACAGGGTTTACAAACAAAGGTCATTCTTGGTTGCTTCAGTTGAGAAAGCAATTCCTGGCACCCTAATCTGGAATTTTTTTACGTGTAGACACCCTTTAACATTTATTGCTTTTCTTTGAAACTTTTTGAACCAGTCAGTGTTTTTTTTTATTAGCCATTAACACAGTTTTGGACGGCAGATTATTTATACCACCAAATATATTCCATTCCCTTTTGGCAGTCAAGTAATGGTCAGTGGGGGAAGAGAATGGGGATCAGTAAAGGTCATGGACTACCTCGATCTCTGGTAACTGTTGGCCAGTTCTGGAAGTCAGGACTCAAAGAATAATTTACTCGCTAAACTTTTAAATTTCTGATCATGATTATTTTGCCATTTTGAGTAGATACAGATGCTTCATTGGAAACTATCATTGGAGCTCCTCCTCCCTGCTATGTGGTTATTTGTCTGAACAAGTGAGGGAAAAAGGAGAGTTACATGCATTTGCATAACACCATTCATGGCCTTAAGATACCCTACAGTACTTTGGCATCAATGGAGCACTTTGGAAGTGTAATGGCTTTTGTAACAGATGGAAGTAAACTTGACAAGCAGTTATGAATGCAACAATACTAACTCATATGCTAAATAAACATGTATTTTATGTCACAGGATGATGTCATGATGCCACAACGAGTGAGGCTGCAGTATGAAGCTGCCCTTACGAACAACAATTGCGTAAGTACCAAGAATTATCAGACCTTTTGACTGTCTAGTAACTTTCTTGATAATACGTCGACTAAATATAAAGGAAATTCACAGAACCTGCACTCAAGAGACACATGGATATTGTATCCACAAAGTATTTCAGCCCACTCTCAAATCCCTTTTGAATCCCAGTCAGTGGAGCTACCCCCATCATTCATTGAGTAAATATTTATGCTCGGCTAGCTCAGTTGATTGGATGGGTGATGCAGAATGAAGCGAACAATGTTAGTTCATTTCCTGTACCAGCTGAGGTTACCATGAAGGACTCTCCTTCTCAATCTCTTCTACACCCCTCTGCCTGAGGTGTTCTGACCCTCACGTTAAACCACCACCAGCCATCTCACTCTAACGAGAGAGCAGCCCTATGTTCTAGTCAGACAATGGTGACTTTATTTACTTATCGTGAAAACTGGAAGACCTGACTTTTTGTGTTGCCCTACGTGTGATTTCTTTGGATGTGTTGCTTTTCTCTGTTCTATCTGTTGTCCTGACTGCTATCATTAAACATGTTGTCCAAGTTATTGGTCAGTGCGTTGAGTACAGGAATTGGGAGGTCAAGTTGCGACTGTACAGGACATTGGATAGGCCACTTTTGGAATACTGCATTCAATTCAGGTCTCCCTGCTATTGGAAAGATGTTGAGAAACTCTAAAGGGTTCAGAAAAGATATACAAGGATGTTGCCATGGTTGGAGGATTTGAGCTGTAGGGATAAGCTGAATATTTTCCCTGGAGTGTCGGAGGCTGATCGGTGACCTTATATAAGTTTATAAAATCATGACGGGCATGGATAGGGTGAATAGACAAGGTCTTTTTCACGGGGTTTAGGTGGGAGGGGACAGATCTAAAAAGGACCTAAGGGGCAACTTCTTTATGCGGAGGGAATGGAATGAGCTGCCAGAAGAAATGGTGGAGGCTGGTACAATTACAACATTTAAAAAGCTTCTGGATGGGTATATGAATAGGCAGGGTTTAAAGGGATATGAGCCAAACGCTGGCAAATGGGACTAGATTAATTTAGGACATCTGCTGGTTGGCATAGATAAGTTGGACTGAAGGGTCTGTTTCCATGCTGTATAACTCAGTGACTCTATAAGTCAGGATCAGTTTTGTTCAATGTTAATATCTCCTTAGGTACGTGGAGTATTGCAAGCATACCCTTCAGTTTTATTTATTCTTCATTGCTGAAATGTTTCACCTCTATTTCTTCCCCGCCACTTGTGCATTCGCCAGTTAAGTTTATGCAGAATCTTTCTCTATTGTTTCATTTTACTGCCCCATAGTATTCCACTAAAAATAAATCCATTGAGACATTCATCATGTTACCATAACAGTTCCCCACCCATTACAATGTCAAACTCAAAATATAACATGATCTTAAAAGAATTGCAGAGCCACTGAACTTTACCATACTAACTCTTCTCTTGTTCCACCCACCCTTCACAACCAGCACAACCTATCATACAAAGCCTTCAGAGAGTGAGAGGAATTATTACTGCTTTAGCTGTGTGCGAGAGGCCCTCGTCCTCTGGTATTGTAAATGCGACTCAATTGGACTACGATTCATTTTGTTTCAATAAAGAACGTGGATTTGTATTAGCACATACCCAATACAAACAGATCTGTCTTATAGAGAAAATTGTACTAGAATGACCTGCATTTGGAAAAACAAGACAATAGAAAATGCCCAAGGTGCTTTATTCACAATAGTTCTCTACTCTGTAAAAGTGTGAATGAGTCATCTCTTGCAACGACTGAATCTACAAGTTATGAACTCTTCGTCTTTTAAATAAGTTAGGCGTATCCTAGCTTCTTGTAAATTTCTCAGTATCTCTGGTCTTTATCAGTGCACTGAGGAAGTGCAAAGTGGTGCATTCATCTTTGTGTTAACTGAGTCTAGGTTTCCTGCAGTTATGGCTTCTATGGTACTTTGCATGACAAAGGCCAGGTGTTACCTCAATGCAGTGAGTTGACATTTTCTTCCTTACTGTAACAAAATTAAAGCTGTTTCCTATAATGGAAAGAATGTTGACCACAGAAGAAATCTGTGGATGGTGGCAGCGAACGACCATTTGATTTAAACATTTCTGACAATGTTAGAGGTGTATTACACAAGGAAAGTTCAAGTCAGTAATGAGAATCCCAAAACTTGCTGCTTGAGTTGTTGATGTTTCAAGCATGACCAACAATCCTTTTTTCCAAAAGAAAAATTAAAACCTATTACCAAAAAGTCATTTAACCTTTAGATCTTTCCCTCTGAAAGTCTTTCTCCTTCTCACCTTGGTATTTCCCAGCTTACAGCTAACCTTTCCAAATATATTTTCAGAGATAGTAGGAACTGCCGATGCTGAGAATCTGAGATAACAAGGTGTAGAGCTGGATGAACACAGCAGGCCAAGCAGGAAAGCTGACTGTATCGGCGCTGCCTTGTTCTCCCAAGAGGAGCTCGATCAGTTCATCCACTTCACCAACACCTTCCACCCCAACCTTAAGTTCACCTGGACCAACTCTGATACCTCTCTCTCCTTCCTGGACCTCTCTGTTTCCATCTCTGGCAACGACCTGGAAACCGATATCCATTTCAAGCCCACCGACTCCCACAGCTACCTAGAATACACATCCTCACACCCACCTTCCTGCAAAAATGCCATCCCCTATTCCCAATTCTTTCACCTCCGCCGCATCTGCTCCCAGGATGAGGCATTCCACTCCCGAACATCTCAGCTGTCCACGTTTTTCAAGTACCCTCAACTCCCCACCACCTCCCCCCTGCACCCCCCCCAAGTGATCGAGAATGCCCTCGACCGTGTCTCCCGCATTTCCCGCAACTCATCCCTCACACCCCCTCCCCGCAATAACAACCAAAACATAATCCCCCTCGTCCTCACGTACCACCGCATCATCCTCCGACACTTCCGCCATCTGCAATCCGACCCCACCACCAAAGACATTTTTCCCTCCCCACCCTTATCTGCTTTCCGGAGGGACCACTCTCTCCGTGACTCCCTTGTCTGCTCCACACTCCCCTCCAGCCCCACTACACCCGGCCTTTTCCCTGCAACCACAGGAAGTGCTACACCTGCCCCTACACCTCCCCCCTCACCCCCATCTCAGGCCCCAAGAAGACTTTCCACATCAAGCAGATGTTCACCTGCACATCTGC
>NC_063354.1:33609083-33628385 GCF_021869965.1 Rhincodon typus
TCCCACCCCCTTGACCTGTCCGTCCTCCCTGGACTGACCTATCCCCTCTCTAACTCCCCACCTACACTCACCTTTACTGGCTCCATCCCTGCCTCTTTGACCTGTCTGTCTCCTCTCCACCTATCTTCTCCTCTATCCATCTTCTATCCGCCTCCCCCTCTCTCCCTATTTATTTCAGAACCCCCTTCCCCTCCCCCATTTCTGAAGAAGGGTCTAGGCCCGAAACGTCAGCTTTCCTGCTCCTCTGATGCTGCTTGGCCTGCTTTGTTCATCCAGCTCTACACCTTGTTATATCAAACATATTTTCAGTCTGTTCTCCTGCTTCTCCAGCTCCTCACAATTTGCTCAGCCGCATGAGGTGTTTTATAACAACAACAACTTGTACTTGCGTAGTGCTTTCAATGCTGAAATATGTGTTGTAGCAGCTAAGATGGTGTAATTGGGCAATATTGGATATTGAATTGAAAGAAGGTGATCTGAGGACTGGCCAAATTCATATTGGGAATGCTTAGGTCATTAATGTCAAGGCATGATCACTGAACAGGACTTAATGTAGGGTAAGTTATGAACAGAATCTCAAACTGAAGTTTATGGACAGTACAGGATAGAAAGTCGATTAGGAAAGCATGAGCGTAATTGATTATTTGAGAGCCAGGATCTCAAAACCAATATTGTAGTTTACTGGGCAGCAGTGATCCTTTCACTTCTGTGACTGGACAGATAGCTCAAAGTATTGGAGAAGGACCATCAGTGTTGCTTTTGCAAGGTCCTCTAAATCCATTGGGAAGAAATCAGTCAAATAGTAATGACATCTCCTAAGACAACTTGACCAGTATGGGAGGTTGGGTCCAGAAACAACTTTTTTTATTTATTCATTTTGTGGGTGTCGTTGGCTAGACAGCATTTATCGCCCGTCTCTAGTTGCCCTTGAGAAGGTGGTGGTGAGCTGCCTTCTTGAACCACTGCAGTCCACCTGCTATGGGTTGACCCACAATGCCATCAGGGAGGGAATTCCAGGATTTTGACCCAGCGACAGTGAAGGAATGGCGATATATTTCCAAGTCAGGATGGTGAATGGCTTAGAAGAGAACATGAAGGTGATGGTGTTTCCATATATCTGCTGCCCTTGCACTTCTAGATGGAAGTGGTCATGGATTTGGAAGGTGCTGTCTGAGGATCTTTGGTGAATTTCTGCAGTGCATCTTGTAGATAGTACACACTGCTGCTACTGAGCGTCGGTGGTGGTGGGAGTGGATGCAGTGCCAACCAAGCGGGCTGCTTTGTCCTGGATGGTGTCAAGCTTCTGGAATGTTGCTGGGGCTGCACTCATCCAGGCAAGTGGGGAATATTCCATCATACTCCTGACTTGTGCCTTGTAGATGGTGGACAGGCTTTGAGGAGTCAGGAGATGAGTTACTCGCTGCAGTATTCCCAGCTTCTGACCTGCTGTAGTAGCCACTGCATTTATGTGGTGAGTCCGGTTGAGTTTCAGATCAATGATCACTCCCAAGATATTGGTGGGAGATTCAGTAATGGTAACGCCATTGAAATTCAAGGGGTGGTTGTTAGATTGTCACTTGTTGGTGATGGTCATAGCCTGGCATTTGTGTGGCACGAATGTTACTTGCCACTTGTCAGCCCAAGCTTGGATGTTGTCCAGATCTTGTTGCATTTGGACATGGACTGCATCAGTATCTGAGGATTCGCACATGGTGCTGAACACTGTGCAATCATCAGTGAACGTCCCCACTTCTGACTTTATGATGGAGGTAAGGTCATTGAAGCAGCTGAAAATGTTTGGGCCGAGGAACTCCTGAGATGTCCTGGAGTTGAGATGATTGACCTCCAACAACCACGACTGTCTTCCTATGTGTCAGGTGTGACACCCATTTGATAACAGTTTTGCCAGGGCTCCTTGATGCCACACTCGGTTGAATGCAGCCTTGATGCCACGGCCTGTCACTCGCACCTCACCTCTGGAATTCAGCTCTTTTTTTGTCCGTGTTTGGACCAAGGCTGTGATGAGGTCAGGAGCTGAGTGGCCCTGGCGGAACCCAAACTGGGCGTCGCTGAGCAGGTTATTGCTGAGCAGGTGCTGCTTGATAGCACTGTTAGTGACACCTTCCATCACTTTACTGATGATCAACAGTAGACTGATGGGGCGGTAATTGGCTGGGTTGGATTTGTCCTGCTTTTTATGTACAGGACATACTTGGGCAATTTTCCACATTGTCAGGTAGATGCCAGTATTGTAATTGTACTGGAACAGACTCTCAACCCCCTGAGAGAAAAAAATTCTCCTCGTCTCAATCTTAAATTGGCATCCCTTTATTCTGAGACTATACCCTCTGGTCCTAGACTCTCCCATGAAGGGAAACATCCTCTCAGCATTCTTCTGATGAAGTCCCTTCAGAATCCTAAATGTGTTAATTAGATCAGTGAGTAGAGTCTCAGTCTGTTTTAACCTTTGCCCACAAGATAATTCCTCCATACCAGGGATCATCCTAGTGAACCTCCTCTGTAGTGCCTACAGTGAAATGATTTCTTAAATAAGGAGACAAAATCTGCTCACAGTACTCAAAATGTGGTCTCCCCAGGACTTTGTACACCTTCAAGCACCAACACACTATATGTGACAGAGTCTGCAGATTGAAGAATGGACTGATCAGCCATTTATGACCCCATCGACTGGAGTGCCTAGGAGGGAGTAAATGAGTATAAGGTGTGGAGCTGGAGGAACACAGCAGGCCAGGCAGCATCAGAGGAGCAGGAAAGCTGGCATTTCGGGTCTGGACCCTTCTTCAGAAGTTGCCCATATGAGGGTCTCAGTAACAAGTGCAGGCAGAGAAGTGATAATGATGGAAGTGAGTCGAGAAAGTCACTTTGTGACAGAGAGGCTAGAGTGCTAAAGTTTGTGGTTGAAAATAACATGTGAACAGAATGGAGTTGTGAACACTGTGGTTCAATCTACAAGAGTAGCTGGAGAACATAGTTGAATCAAGTGCAAAGATGTGTTGGTGGTGATGGCTTCAGTTTTACTGATGTGTTATGGAAAAGACAATATCTGAATTCAAATTGTGCAACCACTGATGTCAACAGTGTGTGACACCTGAAACAGTACGTATCTCTGACTATGGGCAGAATCTTGCCTGAACAATGTGGGCGATGGAAGGTAATCAAGGAAAATCACTGAGTAACTGGTAAGAGGCTTTCTCAATTTTAGGAGCAACTCGTTATGTTTTCAGACAGAGTTCTGATAAGATTCTTACTCCTGAGCATTGAGATGCCATTTAGTGGGATGATTACTTGTTAGCAGTTTCATTACTTGCAAATCTTGCCTCATTTAATATGCAGTTTCCTGTCCTATTACCCGCTGTCTTGTTAACCATTCCCAGCATTTAGTCTGAGGGGTACTTGGTGACTTCAGCTCACACTTGCTCCCCTGGTCTACCTAGATACCTGCCAACGACATTTCAGGGCACCAGCGCATGCAGCCCACATCCCTGGACATTAGTATCTGATACTGCTAGCCTCTCAGATCCCACATAGCACCTATTCTTCACTCACTTACAGGACACATCTGCACTATAAGGCTGTACCTTCTCGGCCCACTGGCAACACGCGTTGAAAAGTTACTGCAAGAAGACTTTGCATTCAGGACAAGCACCCAGCTTACAGGCTGGGCCAGGCTACAGCTTTCTTTTGTGTACTCACTCACTTCCTGCTGATCTGAACACAACATCCTGCTCACAACATCCCCATCTTGCCTTGTCATGACTTTTTATACCTTGCCCCCTCTGCCAAAGTTACCAGGCTCCTGAGGGGTGGTATGTGAGGTGCTGCTCCCCCAGTTTGCAGGTGGTGTCATTATGTCACTGAAGGAGGCCCAGGATGGACATGTCACCCAGGGAGTGGGAGGGGCAGTTAAAATGATTGGCGAACAGAAGGTGTTGTCATTTGTCACATACAGCGCGCAGATGCTCTATGAAATGGTCCTTGAATCTACGCTTGGTCACACTGATGTGGAGGAGACCACATCAGGAGCAACGGATACAGTAGACCAAGTTGGAGGATGTACAGGTGAACCCCTGTCAGATATGAAAGATTTGCTTTGGGCCTTGAATGGAGGTGAGGGGGGAGGTGTAGGGGCAGGTGTTGCACTTCCTGCGGTTGCAGGGAAAGGTGCCGGGTGTGGTTGGGGTTAGTGGGGAGTGTGGAGCAGACGAGGGAGTCACGGAGAGAGCGTCCCCACGATAGGGATGGGGAAGGAAATATCTCTGGTCGTGGGGTTGGATTGTAAGTGGCAGAGAATGATACGTTGAATGTGGAGGTTGGGGGCGTGATATGTGAGGACAAGGGGGATTCTGTCCTTATTTTTGTTGGGGGGAGTAGGTTTGAGGACAGAGGTGTGGGAAACGCAAGAAATGCGGCTGAGGGCTTTTTTGATCGCTGGAGGGGGGACGTTGTGGTCCTTGAAATTGGAGGACGTCTGGGATGTTCGGGAGTGGAACGCTCCATCTTGGGAGCAGATGCGGCGGAGGTGGAGGAATTGGGAGTAAGGGATTGCATTCTTGCAGGAGGGTGGGTGAGAGAAGGTGTAGTCTGGGTAGTCGTGGGAGTCGGTGGGCTTGAAATAGATGTCGGTGTTGGGTGGTCACCAGAGATGGAGATGGAGAGGTCTAGGAAGGGGAGAGAGGTATCAGAGATGGTCCAGGTGAATTTGAGGTTGGGTAAAAATCAAGACAGAATCCCCCTGGTTCTCACATACCACCCCACCAACCTCTGCATCCAGTCTATCATTCTCTGCCACTTCTGCCAGCTACAATCCGACCTCTTGACCAAACAGATATTTCCCTCCCCACCCCTATATAGCTTTTGTAGGGACCGCTCGCTCTGCAGCTCCCTCGTCTGCTCCACACTCCCCACTAACCCCAACCACACCCGGCACCTTTCCCTGCAACCACAGGAAGTGCTACACCTGCCCCTACACCTCCCTTCTCACCTCCATTCAAGGCCCAAAGCAAACCTTTCATATCTGACAAGGGTTCACCTGTACATCCTCCAACTTGGTCTACTGTATCTGCTGCTCCCGATGTGGTCTCCTGTCCATCGGTGAGACCAAATGCAGACTCGGTGACCGTTCTGTACAGCATCTGCGCTCTGTACGTGACAAACAACACCCACCAGTCACCAGCCATTTTAACTGCCCCTCCCACTCCTTGGGTGACATGTCCATCCTGGGCCTCCTCCAGTGCCACAATGACGCCAAACGCAAACTGGAGGAGTAACACCTCATATTCTGCCTCGGGAGCTTACAGCCCGATGGCCTAAACATAGAATTCACCAGTTTAAAAATCTCCCAATTCCCCAGCCTCATTCCATTTCCAACCCTCCCTCTCATTCCCGCCTCCTTGACCTGACACAACTTGTCCATCTTCTCTCCCACCTATCCCTTCCACCCATCCCACTAACCAATCCCCACCACTCCCTAACTGCACTCACCTATCACCATCCCATCTACCTTCTCCAGCCTCACCCCTCCTCTCTCTATTTATTTTCCAGCTCCCTTCCCCCTCCCAATTTCTGAAGAAGGGTCCCAAGCCGAAAAGTCAACTTTCCTGCTCCTCTGACGCTGCCCGGCCTGCTGTGTTCCTCCAGCTCAGTACTGTGTTGTCCCTTCAGTCAGGGTGCCCTGGTACAATAAGTCAAGAACAGTTTCTTATATTAGCCCAGCGGCTGGACTATGGTCAGTCAGTCACGTGGGTTGGTCAGGGTTGGGTCCCTGTCATTGAGGTGAGGAGCAGAACACCAGGCAGCCCAGCATACCTCTTAACACTTTCTGCCCTGCTGTGGGCTGTTGTCTTAGGACAACAGGAGGGATTGACTGAAATGAAAGTAGATATAACGATGAATGCTGGTGCAGGTTGGGAGTGGTGCTGAGATATTACAAGTGAGTGACAAGGCAGCACAGAGCCCATGCAGGGTTAGCAGGGAGGGAGCAAGTGAGGCAGATGTTGCTTGTTATAGTGAGAGGGATAGAGCCTGAGCCTGAGGTAGGGGCTGGGTGGAGGAGCAGAGATAGTGACTGTGAGATAGCAGAAAAAACTGAAAGCACTCAAACTTTTTTTAGTTCTGACAATACTCAATGATTTCTCTCTGCAGATAGATCATAAGTTTTGAATTCTACGGTGTCTCTGATTTATATGCATTAACTCTATTAAATTCCTTCACCTTTCATTTCACTCAGTCAGGGACTTCAAATCTCAGAAACTGAGATTTCCATTGACTTCTCATTGCCCTGGGGTGGGGGAAGATTGATGGCTCTAAGGAATTATATTAGAATGCAAATATCGGTTCCGAAATTATGATAAAGATCTTCTTTTCCTCTCTGTCATTGCAGTGAACCATAATTGTCACAATTGTACATAAGCCATCCAAGCTTGATTTTCCGTGATCTCAGATTCACGTCTGTCTGCTTTTAATGGAGAGGTGCCTGAATCTTACCCCTGAGAGTTCTTTGCTAATTTCCACATTGAGTCAATTGAGTGGAAAAATGTGACTTCCTTCTGAAGCATAATTTCAGAGATAATCTGTACTCTTTTAAAACCATGGGAAACCCCAGACCAGTTCTGAGTTCCTATTTTCTCAAAATATAGCGACAGATGCAGGTAGTTCTGCCATGAAACCTTACTCATACTTTCTGTGGTGTTTGAGCATGACCATCTATCCATAATCAATAAGGCTGTAACATGCATGTTTGTCAAGGAGATAACAGTGCAACACAGAGCAATGGCATGTGATACTTTTCTCTTGTAGAGTGACCACTCTCATCACATTCTGAATGGATTACACTGGCACCTGGTTGTTCTTAATTATACCAGATAATTTTGGGCAAATAAAAATGTTTTGTCACATGATGTCTGGAGTGCAGTGGTGACTGAAAATGTGTTCATTTGATTTTTATACTTGTATATTTTTCTTTTCCCTCATTTCTAAATGAGATTTTTTTTTTATAAACTGAACACTTTTTTCTGGTCAGTTCATTGATTTTCATTCTGATGCCTTTTCTATCCACTGGCTATGTTTTCATTGCCTCTTCCATTCAGTACCGATTCAATTCGGCTTACCTCCGTTGCTTATCGTCATGTGTGAGGTCAGGTTAGATCATGGTTGCATTTCTAACCTACTTAACACCCTTACACGGATCTTGTAAGGTTGGAAGATATATCCAGTTTCTGCAATATCAATCTGAAACATTAACTCTCTCCACGGACGTGCTGAGATTTTCCAGCACTTTCTCTTGATGTTCACACTCTCCTTTGCCCATTTGCCTGACTAACCAGGTATTATTTGCTGTAGTAGGGCCATTTGATTTGGTTTTGAGTGTCACTGTTTCAACTTTAATTTGGTTTAATATAGTTGAATACAAATTACTTGCTGTGGACCTTTAGGCAGCCTGACATCTAGCATGTGAGTAAAAATGTATCATTTAATTGGGTCATATGTAATTTTAGACTTTATGGCCCAGTGTAGCCCTAGTTTGATTTGAAGGGTTTCACAATCTGTACATGACATTTCCATGTATTGCTACGTTTTATTAGTTAGAAAGTTGGCCAAACAGTTTTGTAGTCATTGCAGATTACAGCTGTTGAGGAAGACATTGAATTCCAACTTGGAAGATACACTGGGGACAGGGGCACAGGATGTACTCTGGGTGAGGACAATGTCAATGGTGGCTCAGTGGCACCACTTTTGACAGAGATTTAAAGAATGTATCTGTCAGATTAGGCCTCTGATAGTGAAAAGAGAACAAACAAGATGGAAACACCTCCATCTCATCTTCCCCAATCTACTTGTTGCTGATGTGTCTGTTTATGACAGGATTGGTAGGCGTGACCAGTGCATGGTTCTTATGGAAAGAAAATCCCATCTTTTTGCTGAGGATACCATCCATCGTATTGATAACTGCCATCCGATGTAGAATAGGTTCAGAACAAACTTAGAAGCCTAAAATTAGGGCATCGACCAGTCATCAAAATCAACAGAATTGTCATAATCTGTAGTTATTCCTTTGGATATCCCTTGCTCCATTATGAATTTAATCTTGGTTCAATCATTATTGTATTGTGCAAAGGCAAGGATGAAACATTTGTATCCATCTTCAGAAAGGAAGTGGCCGCGTGGATGCTCTCAGCCTCCAGCTGAGCCCCAGCAATCCACAGTGCCAAACTTCAACCAATTCAATTCACAACATGACTTCAAGGTTCTTGATACAGTAACAACCATGGACCTTAACAACAGCAGCAATAACAATAATACTGAAAGAAACCAAAACAGAAATTGCTATAACAACTTAGCAGGTTTGGCAGCATCAGTGGAGAGAAAGCAGGAGCTGAACCTCTTCAAGGTGGGCATACCTAGAAGAGATGTAGCAGTGAGTTAAATACTAAACAGAAAAAAAAAAACACAGGACTGCATATGCTGGAAATCAGAAACAAAAACAGAAAATGCTGAGAAAACTCAGCAGGTCTAGTTTCTGGTTGTTTCTGTTTTCCAGCATCCACAGTTCTTAGTATTATTAAACCAAAAATAAAACAGAAAACTTGTGCTCCAGAGTTAGCCTCACCTTGAGCTAAGCTGTTCCAATGAAACTACAACTCTGGCATTGACCTGGGAATGTGGAAAATTGCTTGGTGTGTTCTGTTCACAAAAAATTCCAAGTTGGCCAATGACTGCCTATCACCTTACTCCATGCAAAGGTATAGACGAAATTAAGAGTTGTGAAGGAGCACACACTCGGAAATAGCTTATACACCAATGTTCAGTTTGTGTCCAACCCAGGACACTTGGCTCCAGACCTTAACACAACTACATTCCAATTATCAGTGAAAGAACTAAATTCCAGAGATGAGGTGTGAGTGATTGCCCTTGAGGTCAAGGCAGTATGTTCTGAACACAGCATTAAAGGTGGGGAGGAAAAACTCCCCACTTGTGGGGAGTTGAGGTCATACCCAGCGCAAAGGAAGATGGTTGCTGTTGTTGCAGGTCGATCCACTCAGAGCCAGGACATTGCTGCAGGAGTTCCTGACTGTTGTGTCCGAGACCAAACCATCTTCAGCCACCTCATTTAATGACTAACCTCTAACATAAGCTGGTAATTGCACAAGGTTCAACATACGCAACTCCACAAAAACCAGAGCAGTCTATAATCCTATGCAGCAACAGCTGAACAACATTCAGGACTGGGCTGATAAGTGTTAAGTAGCATTTGCACCACACAAAAGGCAGGCCATGACCTTCTCCAGCAAGTAAATCTAACCATCTCCTATTGATATTCAATGGCATTACGGTCACTGAATCTCACACAGTCAACATTGTCGGGGTTGCCATTGCCCGGTAACTGAACTGGGCCAACCTTCTACAAGTAGAGGCTAGGACTTTGCAGTGAGTAACTCATCTCCTGACTCTTCCAAGCCTGTCTGTCATCTGCACGGGGCAGGTGTGAATGGGGAGCACAGTATCTTTGAAAAGGCATCTATATAGACCCAATCCAGAGAAGTCCAAAAATGTGCAGGTTAAGTGGATTGTCTATGCTGAATTTCCCCTAGTGTCCAGGGATATGCAGACTAGGTGGATTAGCCATAGGAAATGCAGGGTTTTGGGGTGGGCACGGGTGGGATGTTCTTCGGAGGGTTGGTTGGACTCGATGGGTGAATGGCCTGCTTGCACACTGTAGGGTTTCTATAATTCTAACTTTGCTCATGTGAGAGAAGAAATTAAGTCATGAAGTACAATGACATTATTGAACCAAGTCCAAATAGCTCGAGTTCACCTGTTGTGATGGTGCCAAAACCGATTGGGTCACACAGATTTCACATAATAAAGTCAGTGTGGTAATGAAAGTGGACTCGTATCCAATACTGTGACCTGAGAATTGTATTGAAAAAATTGGACACAAGCCCGGTTTTTCACAAAAATCAACTTGCTAATGGGGTATTGGCAAATTTTTTTCACCAAAAGAGCTAAAGGAATCTCAACTTTTGTAATACCAGATGGACTTTGTACTGATAAAGTCATGCCGTTTTGAATGAAAAAAGCACTGGCAACGTTCCAGTGGTTAACCAATAAAGCAAGCAAAGGACATGGTCATTGTACTGTTTACATCAACAATTTGGTTATTTTTAGCCAAATCGGAGAAGAACCTTTTACACCATTTGACTGAACTGTTTGATCAGCTGCAAAAAAGCCAATTTGGTGATAAATATGGCCAAGAGTGAATTTTCCAAGGCCAAGCTGACTTATTTTGACCAGATAAGGCCAACTAGCACCTCAAGAAGTTCAAGTACAGGTTACTTTGGACTTTCCTGTTCCCTAGATGAAATGTGAACATTTGTGTTATTTTGGCATGAGCCTATTCCATTGCAAGTTTGTTCTAAAGTTTAACATTGTTGTTGCCTCTTTACCAAACTTGTTGAAAAGGACAGAAAATTTTGAATGGATGCAAGAGTGCCAAATTGAAAATTTGAAAGCTGTGTTAACAGCTGCAATGGGTTCAACTGCACAAAATCGTGTGAGGCCACTCAGTCTGGCTGTTGGTGCTTGTGACATACGGGCGGGGGCTGTTTTACTGGAAGATGTTGAGATTTGGAAGGGCTGTCAAATCACTTTTCAAAGACACTGACCGCGTATCAACAAAATTATTCAACTGTTGAAAAAGAGACATTGTGTCTTTTGCCAGCTCCATGTCATTTTGAAATGTTATATTGCCAATAATAGGGACAAAACTATACAGTCCACAATCCTTTGATCTTCTTCAGGAAATTTTGGGACAACAGGAAGGGATGACAAGGCGGGGGTGGTGTGGAGGTGGAATTCCAAAGTTGAAGATCCAGCCAACAGAACACATGGCCACCAGTGGTGGAGCAATTCAAACCAGAGAGGCTCAAGAGGCCAGAATTGGATGGATTTCGATATCTCAGAGCCATATGAAGCTGGAGCAGATTACAATGATGGGGAGGAGTAAGGCAATGAGAGATTTGGAAACGATATGTAGAATTTTAAAATCAAATCATTGCTTCAATTGACTGTGAAGGACTCTCCTCCTCAGTCTCTCTCCTCACCTGAGGCATGGTGATCCTCAGGTTAAACCACCACTACTTGTCTCTGTCCCTAATGAGAGAGCAGTCCTGTGGTCCATTAGGACTGTGGTGACATTACCCTTTACCCACAGTACACTGTAACAGAAACAGAGGTCTTTCATGATGTGCTTTTTCTTAAAACTGTGCTGTGTGGACAGTACTAATGAGCAGCTGGAACCTGACTCCGTGAGGCAGAAGGGGAGCTCTGACCATATTGATCAGCCTGCTTTGTGCTAATTGATTCAGAGTGACATGGGTAGAGGACTGAGAACAGGACACAGCACGGAAACTTGGTTGAACTTTGGTGGTGGGAGAGGGATGCAAAAGAGAAACACAAGAGGATAAGTTAAAGAAATACTTTCCAAAAAAAAGAAACGTCATTAATGGAAGCATTGATAAATAATCTGTTTGAGACAACTGTCACATCACAGATCTCTAAAATGGGAAGATGATGTTCCAAAAGGACCTTTCCTTCAACTCGATATTACTGTACTCACTGTTGCGTAGGGAATGGGACTTACTTTAAGAACATACGAAATGGGAGCAGAAATAGACCCATCAAGCCTGAACTGTCATTTAATACCATCTTACCTGAAGTTATATTTCATTTTGGACTTGACATTCACTTTTCTGCCCACTCCCCAAATCTATGATTCCTTTATAGACCAAAATTCTGTCCATCCCAGCCTTAAATATGTTTAACAATAGAACCTCCACAACTCCAGAATTCTGTTTGCTTGTTAATAGGGTGATGAGCAAGGAGGTGGATGGAGCGGATGACATGAAGGCTCTGTGCTGTGGTTAATGCTGAGCTGAATGATGGTTCGAATCTTGAGGGAGAGAGTGAAGGGAAGGATTCTGAGAGCCCCTGCAGAGGTTGGCTCCAGTTTTACTTCTAGGCCCAAGATGACCTCCTTCTGCCCTCGCCAAAATGCTTAAGATATTTCCTTGGCTTTTTCCTGCCTTGAGCAGTTTCTTTAAGGATGGTTTAGTTCCATCCCTCAACACCTGGTTTAAATGTGGAGTGCACACCAAGAATATTCTATCCATCTAAAGCTCAGAGTTACCGTCTGGATCCTCTGTGTGTCATAGCACTTCCATTTGCTTATTACAAATGTGTTTCTAACTAAAACAGCCCAGGTGGGTATGGCCTGAAAATGGTGGTGGGTCATTTAATGGCCACTTTTTTTTCTGGGCATTCTCCTCATCATCATCTGAAATAGGCAGGCAGTCCAGGTTGCTTTTCTCAAGGAGCAATATTGATGTGCCAACATCAAGTGGTTGCTAAGTGACCCAGCACCATTTTTAGTCCCAGGCTCCTCATTTACCCCAAGATGCAGGTTAAAATTGGTCATTTGTGTTGCTGTAAACCACAAGCTTTATATTGTTATTTTATCTCATTATGCAGGTTATTTTAAAATCTACTTCCCTGTATGCCTCAGATCTGAGGGAGAAAGTAAATCTATTAAAATGTAAATGCTAGGACAAGCAGTTAAAGTTCCAAACAGAAACCATAAGCCAGATAAAGCAGTACTTGAAATTGCACGACTGAAAATTCTTAAAAGGTGACATCCAGGAAAGAAAATTGTCAGTATTTTGTCCCTTCAGTCTGAGCTGAAAGGCTACAGCATGGTCTTCCAGACGGCAAAGTGGAGGACAGTAGAAAGGGGGGTCAACCTGTGGATGCAGTTGGGTGTTGAATGTTAGAGTGGTTACAGACTAGGCGCAGGAAGAACATTGCAAGACACACAAACGCAGCATATTGTTATGCAGATCTCAGTGTAGGAATAGATACAAGCAGCAGTGCAGAGGTTCATGATCTGCTCAATTTATAGCATTAGCATGTTACCATATTGGTACGATTTGTACAGATCACATGACTGGTTCAGAAAAGCCAATTCCGGTGAATGGAGACAAAATGCTTCCCAACACTGAACTGGTGAGACAGCAAATTACCTGGAGGGATCTCTGAATGAACTTTTTACCTTTTTTTTGAAACAAATTGTTACACCTTAGATACTGGATGGCATAGATAAAATTGGAAGCACGTTGTCAAGGGAACTGAAGTTGTAATCATCCTTTGCCTGACTTGATTGATTAACCCAGACCCTGACCGTGGTCTTGCTAAAACAGTGCTGCCCAGAAATGGTCAGAGAAAGGGAAAGATGATGTAAATCTGCATTACACCATAAAAGGATTATTATGCATTTATAAGATTTTTATATATTCTACAATGTTCTTAATTTTCATAATGCTAAGGTTATGAATAACAATGTTTTTATAGAACAAACATAACTTGATGATTTGGTTGGTGGCTCACCATTGTTTGGAGATAAGGCAGTGACTCAGTTTCTTTTGCCAAACCAGAACTTAATGTTTAGTCAAATTCACTTTGCAAACAGAACAGATTACACAATAGTTGTTGTACATTACAATAAATAATTAAGGATCCAACCGTTTAAATGCATGTTGTAATAACATGGGCTGCCAGTATTTTGTAATAAGCAGGTCTGACCCTTAGCCGATTGAAAGGAAATTATTAAAGTAAGGAAGAGAATGCGCTGTAGCAATAATGTCACCAATTGACATCTAGAAAGGACAATTGCATTTTTAAACATTTTGTTTGTGGAATATGTGTTAAATTGTCAGGACCACATTTATTGTCCCTCCCTACTAGTCTTCAGAAAACAATAAAACAAGGCTTGGAATCTGGTTAGTTCTATTGTGCCCTTTCATGTTTCTGCTCCAACTTGTCTAAGAACTAGTTTTCCTTATCTGTATTTACTTTTAAAATCAAAACATTTAAGAAAATGAATATTATTATTTTAATGTGACTTTTCTCCAGAATTGCACGCTGAGGAGTTCAGGCAATTAACCTTAACATTGCTGTATTGGAGACTACAGGACAATGCTGGGGGATTGGTGTAATTCTGTATCGGGTAGTGATTGTTTTTACAATTGTAAGACAAATATTAATTCCATTGCAATCACCAAATCCTTCATCATCAATATCCTGAGGGAGTCACCATTAACTCAGAATTCAACGTGAGCAACTACACAAATACTGTGGTCGCAAAAGCAGGTCAGAGGCTGGACATGGTGACCAAATGGTGGCTTAATGGTGATGTCACTGGAATAGTAATCCAGAGGCCCAGGCTAATGTCATGGGGACGTAGGTTCAAATCCTACCATGGCAGGTGGTGGAGTTTAAATTACATTCAATTGAAAGATGGGCTGACTATGCAATGATCATTGATTGTTGCAAAAACCCATCTGGTTCACTAATATCCTTTAGGGAAGGAAATCTACTTTCCTACATGGCCTGCATTTGACTCTAGACCCGCAGCAATGCTTTCATAATCACAGAATCCCTACAGTGTGGAAACAGGCCTTTCGGCCCAATAAGTCCGCACTGACCCTCAGAGCATCCCACCCAGACCCATCCCCCTATAACCACCTAATCTACACACCCCTGAATACGATAGGCAATTTAGCAGGGCTAATACATCTAGCCTGCACATCTTTGGACTGTGGGAGGAAACCCACACAGACACCGGGAGAATATGCAAACTTCACATAGTAACCCAAGGTTGGAATTGAACCTGGGTTCCTGGCACTGTGAGACAGCAGTGCTAACCACTGAGCTACCATGTGACGTGGAAAGCCACTCAGGCCAAGGACAGTTAGGGATCAGCAATAAATGCTGGCCTTGCCAGTGATGTCCAACGCCATGAAAGACTAAGTAAAACTCTGAAGCAAATACCTCGCCTCCTGTTTCCTTAAACCTTATGGTTCAGAAAGCACAAAGGTTTTGAGTGAACAGGGCTTAGTGCGAGTTAGGACAAATGCAACAGAGATTTGGATGGCCTCAGAGGTATGCAGAGGGGAGAAAGTGAGAGACTGACCTGAAATGCAATGAATTAGTCAAGAGAAGAGGAAGGATAGATAAGGTTTCAGTAGTAGATGAGAAGAGGCAGGGGTGGAGTTGGGTGATGATAAAGTGAAAAAAGGTAAGTGTTTGGAAGCTTAATCCTGGGTCACCTATGACATTGAGTGTGTAAATGATCTTCATCAGCCTCAGACTTGGGTAAAGGATGGTGTCTGTGGCTCAGGAACAGATTTTGTAGTAGGAACCAAAGATAATGTCTTCAGTTTTCCCAGTGCCCAGTTGGAGGAAATTTTTGTTCATCCATGACTGGATGTAGGCCAGGCAGTCAGAAGATTTAAAGATCAAGGGAGTTCAAGGCGATTTAGAGCTAGGTGTCACAAGGCTGAGGAAACAAGGCAGATGCTGAGATGTTGTTTCCACTGGTCAAAGAATCTATAACATGGGGACAAAGCCTCAAGATTGGCTATGATTGTATTGAATAACATACAGTCTTGATGGGCCATATGGTCTATTCATCGTATTTCTTTTGTTCTTGTGTTACACTGTACAGGTGAGAAATTGGAAGGGGTCAAGTACAGGAGGGGATGATCAGAGGTAATAGTGCTTGAGCAGGAAGCTTCTCTAGCCAAGTGGCCATCTAATTCCTGCTTCCAAGGCCTGGCTACTATTCGGTCCATCCATGTGCTAACCTGTGCCAGGCCAGCAATGCAATTTTTCGTTGTGTGAATGGTGTCTTTAATGTCTACACAGTAGTAGGCTATCATTGTTGAACCCTTGACTTTTCTGGAGTCTTTATATGAGCACTAGCGCCTCAGACAGAGACATGGATGTACAAAGTTGTCGCAGAGACCACTATCTGTTTACTTTGGCATGTGTGGTTTAAGATTCTTTCCTTTGCAAGGGAAAAAAAAAAGTATAAATATACATGTCTGCGTTCAGTGCAGGCTGACCTCTGGTGATTTGAAATGTGTTTTAAATTACGTGTCTCTTTTGTTCTGTGTGAAGCCTGTTGCCCACACAAGATTGGCTTTGTGTACAAGTTAAACAAAAAAAAAACACATAGTGAGTAAATGAGCAGACGAATATAAGTAAGAGATCTGCTAGCACTGCAGATTTATTTAATTAACCGTTGTTGAAAAGGGAAAGAAGGAGCCAGTAAAGATGACTATGAAAGGTTCTGCCAGTTTACGTTGAAGGTACACAGATAATAACCAGCCTGCAGATTGTGTTGGTGGTCTTCTTGAAGTGGTACTATTAGCCTGAATTCAGATTCAATGAACCTTTCACCTTTTGCTTCAACTTGTATTCAGACTGAACGGAGGGACCATGGATTACCTTTTCTTGATGCGGGCGATTGAAGTGAGTTGTGACAGCTTGAATCCAATTCCCATGGTGATAACATCCACAGATTAATTCCCAAGAATTTCTGGCTCGAAATTCCTTGAGCCTCACTGTGCTGCCAGAGTTACAGGCGCTTGGCAGTTGTGGGAGGTGAGGTTTGTGCTTTCAGCTGATCTTGACTCACATCACAAATCCAGCGGATGGAGTCGTTTCTGCTGCCCCCTGGGTGACCACGTCTTCAAGGGTGGTCCGAAATCTCGGAACTGAGCCTTTCCATTCCAGTCACACTCCAGGAAGAAGGTCTAAAGGTTCATTACTTTGGATGGCTTCACTCAAGCCTCCTGCTCAGTCACTGACACTGGGACTGGTTGGGAGGAATGCACAGTGGGGCAAGTGGCTCATGCTTCTACAGGGATGTCAGAACTTTTCCATTAAAACTCTCGCCCCACACCTAGCTTGCACCACTTACAGTCCAGGAAGATGACACCTTCTGTTTATTTGGTTTTTCTCATGGAAAAGAGATTTGAAATGTACGCCTGCAATCTGCGTGCAGAGCAATGCAAATCCTCGCCCTGTTCACCAGCGTTGAGTTTGATTTTCCAATTTTGGTGATTTGCAAAATTGTTCACTTGGACATCATTGCATTTAATTCCATCCAATGGCATTTTTTATCACCCTCTGCATTTCCAATGTCAATACCCTCTCCTGTGAGTTGTAGCTGTTCCCTTTACTCTGACTGTGAGTGGTAGATGTGGTTCTGCTTGGATTAAAGGAGATGGAGAGATCTATTAGCGGTAGATAAGATTGCTTCTGGTTTCAGTAAGGTATACAAAGAAAATCTCTTGCCGTTAACTTGTTGTATAAAGGCAAGGGGATTTTTAAAGTTTTGGGCAAGAGATAGGAAGGAGGGATAGGAGGGAGAACTTTTGTATGTAGCAAATGATAGTGACCTGCAACTTGCTGCCTGTGAGTGTGATGGAGATGGAAAATGGTCACTGGGTTCAAAAGGAATTTGGATGGGCACTCAAGAAAAATAATGTTTTGTGGCTATGTAGGTAAAGTATGGTAATGGTACAGTCTGTTTGTGTGCAGAGGACTGGCCATAGCTTCAAAGGACAAAATCGCCTTCTTCTGTGTTGTAATGAGTCTTTGGTTCTTTCTGAGATTCATTTCCTCCACTGCAGGTTCACACATCAGTTTGAGCATGTGGGCTATTTCTCATGCCAGATTAAACAGAATTTGACTAAGCAGCAGTCCCAAAGATCATAACCACAAGAAGAATCTTTGTCGTTGTACACTATCCTCTTTTGTGTTCATGTTGCACAACACCTGACTTTCTCCTGAATAATACCAAAGGATTTGCCTCCAGTGTCAGATGAGCAGGATGTTGCAATCGCTCACTGCACTACAATGTACTTTGAGACGTCAATCTTTGTCATATTTCTTAACACTCAACATTGATGTGATTGGTCTAAAGTTGTGCTGAAACTCTAATAGTGCTTCAGTGCTTTTGCACCTTGTGTACCTTTTAAAAGTTATAGTTACCTTCCGTCAAGGTTCAGGAGTCAGAGGTGGTTTACCTGCCTCCACCTTCTAACAAAAGTAAAATACTGCAGACAATTTTAGCTTCGTATTTCTGACATCATACTTCTTGTGATGTGGTTTCAGACCAACATCCTGGAGTGAAAGCAAGTTACAGCCGAGACCACATGTCTGGGACAAGCCACAGGGTGTACATTGTACAAATAGCTGCCTCCATCAAAAGCAAAAGCAAAATAATGTAATAGTGGAAATCTGAAACAAAGACAGAAAATGCTGGAGAAAGTCAGCAGGTCTGGCAGCTTTTGTGGAGAGAGAAAGAGAGTTAACATTTGGAATCCAATAATTCTTCAGAATTGCTACAATTCTGAAGAACAGTCATGTCAGAGTCAAAACATTTACTCTCTGTCTCTCTCCACAGATGCTGCCACACCTGCTGACTTTCTCCAGCATTTTCTGTCTTTGTTTCATATTTTCCACGAAGACAGAAAATGCTGGAGAAAGTCAACAGGTCTGGCAGCATCTGTGGAGAGAGACAGAGAGTAAATGTTTTGATTCTGAAGAAGAATTATTGAATTCCAAATGGTAACTCTCTTTTTCTCTCTCCACAAAAGCTGCCAGACCTGCTGACTTCCTCCAGCATTTTCTGTTTCTGTTCCACCCTCTAATACTGTGGTTAATTGTCCTTTTCTACAGCACACCTACACCTGGATTTTTGCCCTGTGTATAGGTGCCATGAACCTTATGGCAATATGGTCCTTATTGTGCAATATGATCAGAATCCTACGTAGCTTCAATATAGCTGAATCAGACTTGTCCTCCTAATTTGTCAATAAGAGTTCAGTAATCTTTTTGCATTGTAGCTTGTCAATTTTGAAGTAGTAAGTAGGAAGTAAAGGGACAGTTCTCAAGGTAGCTAAAGAAACGTAAATGTCAAACTCGATGATTTAGTGAGAACAGGCAGCACCTAATATTATTTACCTAATGCAATGACTAATGTATTTCAGTGGTGTAATTGCATACCCTGGACATGAAAGGATGACATAAAATAGATTACTGTGGAAGCTGGCAGAGGTGATGGCAGGATGGCAAGATTTGTTAGGTGTCAGGGCTCAATCCTGTTGGTCAGTCTGGCATTTACAAAAGGTTTGCGCATTACTTTCTGGGCTTATAACGTCAAAATCTCGTAAATGAGCTACCTAGTAAATTGCCCAATTGCTATAATTTTGTACACCAATGAGTTCTTCAGATTTTTTTTTTAAGGACTGTTCAGAAAGCTCGTCTTAAATAATGAGATAACAAGGTGTAGAGCTGGATGAACACAGCAGGACAAGCAGCATCAGAGGAGCAGGAAGGCTGACGTTTCAGGCCTAGACCCTTCTTCAGAAAAAAAAT
>NC_063354.1:33628785-33653689 GCF_021869965.1 Rhincodon typus
CCTGCTCCTCTGATGCTGCTTGGCCTGCTGTGTTCATCCAGCTGTACACCTTGTTATCTCAGATCCTCCAGCATCTGCAGTTCCTATTATCTTGTCTTAAATAATACTTGGTGCACCGAGGCTCACTGCATATCAAAGAAAATGTCATATGTATATTAGTAGCAACATAGCCAGATAGTCTGGTGAAATTCTCCATAAATAGATAATTTTGCTGACGGGGAAAGAAGTCATATATTTAATTGAAAATCAGTGGACAGAAAATAACTAACAACATTCATGGAGCAATTTTCACTCAGTGTCTCAATTTCTTTGTTCGATAGAAAATTAAACACTGATTTTGTCCGATCGAACCCAGACTGTGCAAAACAGCAGTGACATATGATCAGTAAATCTTCATTTATTGTCACTTGAAAGATGGTAGGATTTGGACTATGGCAAAACACTGAACAAAAATTGACAAAATGAAAGGGCTGTTAGAAAATCATTTCTAGTGCATTTATCTGTTTTAAGCATTTTATTTTTAAGAGTTTGGTAAGGTCATCCTTTAGGACTAACATGTATTTTGGAATTATGCGCTCCCTTGAAGCTGTTAAAGTGACAGGCTGAAAATTGCCTGATTAACTACCAAGGTCATATGATTGAATTCAATAAGTTATTGTTATCAGAACACTCCAAGATTTGTTCAAGATAATTACCAACCTGAAGCTGTGTGGTTCCTCTTTTGTCTCATTTACTAATTGTTAACAATAAGGTTACAAGGGAAGAAAAAGAATCACGTTACACTTTGATTTGTTTATAAACACAGGAGTTAAATGCCTTCATTTGAAAACAGTTTTACATGAGTATTAACTGTTTTTATAGCACAGTTGAAAACATGTGATCTTCAGCTGAATATTTTGATGAGATGGGATGTAGGACAATGTACACATACTAAATGAGTCACTTAGCATGCATCTGCAGAAATGCTATTGAGAAACATATGATCATAAGATTGTAAGAAATCAAAGCAGGGTTAGCGCACTTGGCTCATCAAAGCCTGCTCAGCTGCTTGTTGAGCATTGCAGCTGATCCGAGTGTGATCTGAACATCCTTTGCTTGTCAAACCTCCACGTAACCTTTGACTCACTTATAAATCAAATATCTGTCTCACTCAGCCCTGAGTAAAGTCAACAATCAGGCCTCTGTTAATCATGTATTAATTACCTGCATATTGAAGATAAACAGGTGAAGGGCATTGTTTAAAGTTTCTGGAGTATTTACAGCGCTCTTGTGGTCCAGTGGTAGTATCCCAACGTCTGAGCTAGGAGGTCCTGGGTTCAAGTCCCACCTGCTCGGGAGGTGTGTAATAACATCTCTGAACAGATTGATTAGAAAATTTCTATCTGGAGCACTTGTAAAGAGAGACTGCTGTGGACACTTGGTTGGTCGACAGGAGACAGGAATATCTAATATTACTTTCTCTAAATAAATCAACTATCAAGAAATGGGTTTGTATCTAGCTTTGTACCCCACCATCTGGTTTGGGATCTATTTATCAGCCTTCACTGCTGTCTTTGGAACAGAATTGCAAAGTCTAATGACCCTCTCAGAGAAGAAACATATTAATAGTACAGGAAGCCTCACAACCACATTTAAGATGTTCCAGTAATTCTTAGCCCCTTGAGTCTGTCCCACTATTCCACTAGATCATACTGATCTGTAACTCAACCCCCAGTTGCCCACTTTTGACCTGCATTCTTGATGACCTAAACCAATGATGATCTATTAATCTCAGTCTTGGACACTTCCATTGAGCCAATATCCCCAGACATTTGATGTGTCTTAAATTTTACGTGGAAAAGTACTTCCAGATTTGACTCCTGAATGACCTTACTCCAGTTTTAAGACGAGACACGCCAGTTTTGGATTGTCTCACGAGAGCAAATTGATTTTCTTTATCTACTCTAAGTCCATTCAACCAACAATTAAAAGGCTGTAATGTGTGAGAGAGCTGGTAACAGACGGTATTGATGCAATGTCACATAGTCCTCTTTGGATGAAGCAAGGAGTATGGAGATAAATAGTAGCCTGGTACAACACCAGCTAATCCCCATCACAACCGTCTCCCCTCTATGCTGAGCAGCTGCACTGCCACACATCAATAGGTCATCTGGATCAGGACATGTCTGCAGGAATTTCTCAGGGTAGTGTTCTAGGCCCAAATATCTTCAGCTGCTTCATCAGTGACCTTCCTTTCATCATAAGGTCTGAAGTGGTGATGTTTAGTCATGATTATACATTATTCAGCATCATTCACAATTTCCCAGATACAAAAACAATCCGTGCCAATATGCAGCAGGACCTGGAGAGTATTGAACTTTAGACTGATAACTGGAAGTTACATTCGGACCACACAAGTACGAGGCAATGACCATCTCCAACATGAGAGAATCTAGCAGTCTTCCCTCTGATGTTCAGTGGGCTTATCAATACTGAATACTACATTCTGGGGTTTACTATTAACCAAAAACTGAACTGGACCTGCTTGTGAATACGGAGGCTGCAAAAACAGGAAACTGGGAATCTTGCTGCAAATAATCCACCTCTTAACCCCACAGCTCCTGTCCACTACCTACAAAGCACAGATCAGGTCAGGTCTCCATTTATCCAAATGTGTGTAGCTCCAACAACATTCAAGAAGCTTGACACTATCCAGGCCAAAGCATGATGTGGAGGTGTCAGTGTTGGACTGGTTTGGATAAGGTCAGAAATCACATGATACCCAGGTTATAGCCCAACAGGTTTTTTTGAACACAGAAGCTTTTGAGCATTGCCCCTTCCTCAGGTGTAATGAGAGAAGAAGTATCTAGACACAGAATTTATAAGTAAAAGATCGAAGGATTATACAACGGCTGCAAATGTATTTAATAATCCTAAAATGGCTGGCTGACTTCCTCATGTTCAATCTTTAATCAGTCCGAAAGGAGATGCAGGTTTTGATTGATTAATATGTGCATCTCTCCGAATTTCTTTCAAGTCAATGTCCTGAGATAACTAAAAGTTTTATCAATAAATACAAGAGGTGACATCTCAGGTCAGACAATACCTTTTGGTATGAGGCCTTGTTTAGAATCTGTCCATGTTTTAACCTGGGGTCAGACTGGTTTTATTTCCAAAGCAGGAATTTAGAAAATGCCCCACTGATTGGCTGTGTCCACAAATTGTGTGCTTTTTGAACAAAATAGAATGTATCTGCAAATCCAAATCTGCAAATGCAAATCCGCCCCATAGATTTGTGTGTGTGTGTGTGTGTGTGTGTAAGAGAGAGAGAGAGTTTTTAGTGTGGTGGGGTCACCTGTAGTGCAACATGAACCCAAGATCCTGGTTGAGGCCATCCTCGTGGGTACCGACCTTGGCTATCAGCCTCTGCTCGGTGACTCTGCGTTGTTCTGTATCCCGAAGTCCACCTTGGAGGACGTTTACCCAAAGATCTGATGCCAAATATCCTTGACCACTGAAGTATTCCCTCACTGGGAGAGAACATCCCTGTTTGGCGGTTGTTGCACGGTGACCATTCATCCGTTGTCATAGCATCTGCACAGTTTCGCCAGTGTATCATGCCCTGGGGCATCCTTCCCTGCAGCGTATGAGATGGACGTCGTTGGCCAAGTCATATGAATTTCTGCTGTGCAGATTGTGCGTGGTGTTCCGGTGTGTGATGGTAGTGTCCATGTTGATGACCTGACATGTCTTGCAGAGGTTGCCATGACAGGGTTGTGTGGTGTTGTGGTCGATGTTGTCCTGAAGGCTGGGTAGTTTGCTTCAAACAATGGTCTGTTCAAGGTTTGGAGGTTGTTTGAAGATGAGAAGTGGAGGCATGGGAGAGATCTTGGCGAGATGCTCATCGTCATCGATAATGTGTTGAAGGCTGTGAAGAACATGGCGTTGTTTCTCCGCTCCGGGAAAGTACTGAACGACGAAGGGTACCCTATCGGTAGTATCCAGTGTCTGTCTTCTGTAGAGGTCATTACGGTTTTTCGCTGTGGCCTATCTGAACTGGCAATCGATAAGTTGAGCATCGTATCGCAGTCATACAAGGGCATCCTTCAACACTTCTAGGTATCCATTGCTTTCCTCCTCACCTGAACAGGTCCTGTGTACACATAGGGCTTGTCCATAGGGAATGGATTTTTAACAGGTTTAGGGTAGAAGTGCAGCATTGTGAGGTTGACAGTGGGCTTGTGGTAGAGTGAGGTATTTAGGTGTCCGTCCCTGATGGAGATGCGTGTGTCCAACAATGAGACTGACTCCAAAGAGTAGTCCATGCTAAGTCTGATGGTGGGATGAAACTTGTTGATATCGCTATGTAGTCGTTTCAGTGATTCCTCAGCATGAGTCCAAAGGAAGAAAATGTCGTCAATGTATCTGGCGTTGTATGGACATCCTGCAAAGAAGCCTTGTTCAAACAAGTCCTTTGATCTTTTACTTATAAATTCTGTGTCTTGATACTTCCTCTCTCATTACAACTGAGGAAGGGTCAATGCTTCAAAAGCTTGTGTGTTCACATGAACCTGTTGGACTATAACCTGGTGTCGTGTGATTTTTGACCAGGCCAAAGCAGCCTGCTTGACTGGTACCCCATCAATCACCATCAACATTCACTCCGTACACCATTCAAGCTCGGTAGCATCAGAGTGTGCCATCAATAAGATACACTGCAACAACTCACTAACACTTCTTCGACAGCATCTTTCAAACCCTCAATCTCTACTACCCAAAAGGACAAGTGTGTCAAATGCATGTGAACATAGCCACCTGCAAGTTCCTCTACATACCACACACCATCCCAACTCGGAAATGTGTCATTGTTCCTTTTCTGTCACGGAGTCAAAATCCTGGAATTGCCTTCCTAACAACCCATGGATTTCCCTACACCATGCTTTATGGCAGCTCAGGAAGGCAGCTCACCATCACCCTTTCAAGGGCAGTTAGACGTAGACAATTAATGGTGGCCTAGCCAGTGACCCTCTCGTCTCATGAGTGAATATATGTGCTCCCTGGGAGTACAGCAAAGAGAACGTAGAGGTGGGAACATTACCCATCTGTGTAATGGGCAGGAGAGGGTTGTGGTGAAGTAAATGTAGGTCTGTTGCTACCTTTACTGCAATAGGTTAAGTGGTGAATCTATGCCTATCTCATCTTAAGAGAAGAGAGTGCTTTATTGAACTATTAAAATCACCTCCCCCAGTAAAATTGGAAGCTGATTTAAATTTGATCGCTGCAGGCCAGGTTTCTCAGAACTCTTGAAAACTGGCAGTGAAATAGAGACGGCTGCCTGCAGACAGTGCTTTTTACAGTATTTCTTGTGACCCAGGAGGAACAGGGCTGACCCTTCGACCCCTGGCGCAAACATTTTGCTCATTGCAGCCTTTTCCTCACTGTCACAATCTGTCTACCCTTCCTTCCAAATCCGTGATCTTGAACCTCCTTCCTTCTCAATCCAGTTCAACCTCTGCTTTGCTCTTTGACGAATGCACAGGTCTGTTACCCATGGTCTCTGGTTGCAGCTTTCTACTGCCAATGTCATCACCAGGCAGCCATCCGGTTGGCAAAAAGAGGTTCCTGAATTTTTGCAGTACCGAGAGCCTTGACCGTGTAAGCATGCTTGGGTGTGTAATGAACAATTGGATACAAAATAAGCTTGAAAGTAGAAGACAGAGGGTAGTGGTGGAGGGTTGCTTGTGACCAGTGGTGCTGCAAGGATCGGTGTTGGGTCCACTGCTTCTTGTCATTTACATAAACGATTTGGATGTGAATGTAGGAGGTATGGTTAGTAAGTTTTCAGATGACACCTAAATAGGTGGTGTAATGGACTGTGAAGAAGCTTATCCCAGAGTACAACAGGACCTTGATCAGATTGGCCAGTGGGCTGAGGAGTTGCAGATGGAATTTAATTTAGATAAATGTAAGATGCTGCATTTTGGTAAGGTAAACCAGGACAGGACTTGTACACTGAATGGTAGGGCCCTGGAGAGGTGTTGCCAAACAAAGAGACCTTGGGGGTTGGGGGGAGAAGGTGCATAGTTCCTTGAAAGTGAAGCCGCAGGTAGACAGGGTGGTGAAGAAGGCATCTAGCACACTTACCTTCGTTGGTTGTAACATTGAGCATAAGAGTTGGGAGGTCATGTTGCAGCTGTACAGGACATTGGTTAGGCCACTTTTAGAGCACTGAGTTCAATTCTGGTCTCCCTGCTATAGGAAAGATATTTACAAGGATGTTGCCGGGTTTGTAGGATTTGAGCTACGTGGAGAGGCTGAATAGGCTGGGGAATTTTTTCCTGAAATATTGGTGACTTATAGAGGTTTATAAAATCATGAAAGGTGTGGATAGGGTGAATTACCAATGTCTTTTTCACAGGATTAGGGAGATCCAGGCTTTAAGCCATAGGTTTAACATGAGAGGGGAAAGAATTAAAAAGAAACTCAAGGGCAACTTTTTCACACAGAGGGTGGTGTGTGAATGGAACAAGCTGCCAGAGGAAATGGTGGAGGCTGGTACAATTACAATATTTAAAAGGTTTCTGGATGGTTACATGAATAAGAAGAGTTTAGAAAGATGTGGACCAAATGCTGCCAAATTGGACTAGGTAAGTTTAGGATATCTGGTCATCACCGAAGGGTCTGTTTCCATGCTGTACATCTGTATGACTGTATAATAAAAGGCCATCAGGTCCATGGCTTCTCTTCGCTGGCCTGGAACAGCAATAAACATCCTAGCCCAGATGTTGCTGGCATTCCCCTTTCCATATCCTCCAATCTGAAAAATACTGGTCGCAACTCTGAGACCCACTTAGAATATCTGACTGTGTTCTTCATGTTTCCAACAGGTATTATCACTCTTCCTCATTCACGTTTCCTCTTGCTGTTATAGCCGGTCTCTGGGTGGAATTGTAATACTGTGGCTACAAGAGCAGGTTAGAGGATAGGAGTCCTGCAGTGAGGAACTCCCCTCCTGAGTCCCCAAAGCCTGTATACTGTACAGGGCACCAAGTCAGGCGTGTAATAAAATATTCCCCACTTGCCTGGATGAGTGCACTTCCAACCACAATCAAGAGGCCTGACACCACCCAGAATGAAACTGCCCACTTGATTAGTACCATCCACCACCTTAAACATTCACTTACATCACTGGCACACAGCAGCAGTAGTTTGTATTATTTACAAGAGACTCTGCAGTCACTCACTAAGGCTCCTTGACAACACCTTCCAAACTTGCAAACTCTACCACCGAGAAGGACAAGGGCAGCAGATGAACACCACCATCTGCAGGTCCCCCTCCAAGAAACGTTATCCTGACTTGGAATTATACCGATTTCCCTTCTCTTCACTGGCTCAAAATCTTGAGACTCTATTCCTTACAGCACTGTGGGTGTACCTAACCTACACCCCAAGTACTACAGCAATTCAAGAACCCACCTGATTACCACATTCTCCAGGGCATTTAGGGATGGACAATAAATTCTGGCCTGGCAATAATAAGAGCTGACCTTCCTTTAACAAAACGGTGTTCTCTGTGATTATTCTGTGCCCTCTCAGCTGATTGTTTAAATCATTTCTGAGAGACAGAATAAACCATTTTCTCAATGCTGAAGTCAGGCTGACTAACCTATATAAATTTGGCTTATCCTTCACATTTCTTTTTAAACAATAGTACAATGTTTGCAGGTATGCTGTCCTATGATACCTCGTCTGTACCTAGAGAGGATTGGAAAATGATCCTTAGAGTATCTGTTGTTTCCTTCCCTGCTTTTCTTGAACAGCCTGGAATTCAATCCATCTGCCCCAGCAATTCATCCACTTTCAAAGATGTTATCTCCTCCGGTACTTCAGTGCTTATGTTTATTGTATCTAATATTTCACCCTCCTCCTCCTCCTCTTTAACTGGTTATTTCCATTTCTACACACCATCCCTTGCTTTTGTGAAGGCAGAGACAAAGTTCTCATTATGAACCCCTCCCACATCTTCTGCATCCACATACAAGTTAGACTGTATGTCTCCGATAGGACACACACACTTCTTAGTCATCCACTTGCTCTTAGCGTTCTGACAAAGCACCACTGCGTTTTCCTCAATTTTACCCACCTAAACTTTTTGATATCGTCTCTTTGTTTTCCTATTTTTCTTCTTCACCCTTGTACCTTCTATGGTATAAGGTAGTGGGTGACTGGGGCTTGCAGCGAGTAAGGTCACAGCAGCAGAGTTTTGGATTACCTCCAGCTTATGGGGGGTGGGAGATGGGAGGCTGTAGGTGCATTAGAATAGTGCCATCCAAAAGTAACAGAGGGATGGGTGAGAGTTTCATGGCAGATGACCTGGAGCAAGTGTGGAGATGGGAATGTGGTGGTGGTAGAAGTAAGGATTTTTAAGGTGGAGTTTGTACGTGGCCAAATGCACATTGTTGAGGGGTGCAAATAGCAGGCCAAAGTGGTGGACAGTCTGATTCAGTCTCAGATAGCTGCATATCAGAATCCATCATGAGGGTTAAAGAGGGTAGTTTTGACTTTTCCCAGCATTTAGCTGGAAGAACATTCTGACCATCCAAGATTGAGCTTTAGACAAGTTTGACAAAAATATTTGAGCATCATTTGATGGGCCCTTCACTGGCAGTTATGTAAAACAGAGCCTGGATTTTTGCTTTAATTTGTTTTCTTTACCTTATTCTGCTTGAAGATTACTTTGAGTGAATGTGTCCTTGTATGTTTGTAACCGTAGATCATTGGTTGCCAAGTTAAGCGAGAACCCGAAGGCTCCACTGAGCGTTACGCTCGTTGGATCAATAACCTGACACAGGAGCAACTAGTAACACAGGTGGGAAAGGTTTCCATTTTCTTACATTGATAAAACACGTTACTTTCCCCGTTAGCATGCAGGAGTCTGGAAATGGTTGTTACAAGATCATGTCAACTACAGCATGTCATTGTGCTTGTCAATGCCAAGATATGGCTGAAGTAATCTTTTTCAGGATGTTGGTTTCTAAGAGCTGGCTGTTCGCTTTGAGGATAAATCCAGGTGACTTGTTTAAATCACTACAGCCTCATTACTGTAGTGTAAGTGGTGTATAACCAATTCTGTTTTGTGAAATTTCATCCTTCTTTCTGTCATGGTGCCACCTTTAAGGTTTGAGGAAACTTTAATAGTTAGTAATCTAATCAAAATATTTTTGGCATTCAGTCTTCTTGCATTCTAATTCGATCTGTTAAACTGCCTGATTGAATGATCAGGATTGAGGTAGATCTGATGCAGCTTTTGTTCCAGTACCTGCTCCCCAGTATCTCCAGAACTGTCCCATTGTGTAAGTTACTGTTGCATGTCTGTAATCCCTCAGATAATGCTGGATCCCCCACCCATTTCCAAACAGGGATGACCCTCAATAGTAAGTGTTTTACTCATTAAGTTACCCTGACCTGTGGAGATTGCACACTGCACACTGTCTGGTTCCCTCTGTAAGAGTGATGCTCCCATCATTCTGTTCCAACCAATCCATAAGCAATGCAGAGATTTCACCCCACTTTCCACTAGCTAAATCATAGAATCCCTACAAATTCCTGGAAACAGGCCCTTCGGCCCAACAAGTCCATACCAACCCTCGGAGTATCCCACACAGACCCATCCCCCTATAAACCTCCTAATCTACACACCCCTGAACACTAAGGGAAATTTAGCATGGCCAATCCACCTAGCCTGCACATCTTTGGACTGTGGGAGGAAACCGGAGCACCTGGAGGAAACCCACGCAGACACAGGGAGAATGTGCAAACTCCACACAGACAGTCACCCAAGGGGTGGAATTGAACCTGGGTCCCTGGCGCTGTGAGGCAGCAGTGCTAACCACTGAGCCACTGTGCCGCCCCACGGTTGTGCATTAATTGACCATTCACTTAATGAGTGTTAATCATCTAAATGTCACTTCAAAACAGAGGGTCAGAAAGATTGAGATCCAACTTAGCTATGTCAAGTGTATGTGGTAAAATGCTGCACTCATTCGGTGATATTGAGTCTGGTTCAGCTGAGAACTGGTATCACATGTCACTGTGTCATTTTATTTGTATCACATTTTTCATAATACATCCTTAACTGTAACGGGTTTCAAAAATCATTTTGACATTGTCGAATACTATTTTGAGAGGATTTTGAAACATAGCATACTTTGATACTAGAGAATGTAATCTATCTTAGCTTCTCAATGAGACTTTCAATGTATAAACAGACATGTCTGTTGAAGCTATTATCTAGCAGGGAAGCAGTCCCCATGCAAGTGTCTCATTAGTAAGTGAAGAGTCTGCTTGTGAGGGCAAGATGCTTTAATATGTTCTTCAAACTATTCATATCTTCTGCCAAAAAAGTAAGATTACGTGAAGCAAGGGAGGCAGTCCTGTTGCGCAAGCAGATATATTGTTCACAGCAGGGAGATAATCAGCTTTAGTTACTGTTAAACAGGTCACTTGGCAGGACATGTTCTCAGTGTGGAGGCAGTTCCATCTCGAGATTGAGTTTGGAAGGAAATACTGTCTGCTTCATTATTGTGTGTTGACCTGATAGAACGGAATGGCCAGACACTGATGAACTAAACCAACTTGCTTTTATAAGGAAAGGAACGCGTTTTCTCTCCCTCAAATTGGTTGCTGCAGGAGAACTCTTGGCAAAGAATTGGCTGCTTTTTTAAATTCATTCACAGGATGTGGGTATCTCTGGCTAAGCCAACATTTACTGCTCATCCCTAATTGTTAAGAGTCAATCACATAACTATGGGTCTGGAGTCACATGTAGGCTAAACCAGGTAAGGATGACAGATTTCCTACCCTAAAGGACATTAGTGAAGCAGATGGGTTTTTCCTGACAATTGACAATGGATTCATGGTTATCTTTAGAACCTTAATTCCAGATTCCTGATTGAGTTCAGTTTCGACCATCTGCCATGGCGGGATTTGAACCCGGGTCCCCAGAACGTTAGCTGAGTTTCTGGATTCGTAATCTAGTGATAATACTACTAGGTCATCACCTCCCCTGAGGTTCTGAGTGAAGAGTCCATCATTTTTTACATCACAGTGAATTTTGTTTCCTTCGGAATCTAGCCTTTGACACCGTGTGGACCGGCTAGAAAGAATTGTCCAGTGATTGAGTTTGAGGGCTCAAATGTAATCCTAGTCTTTCAGATTATGATCAGTGAATGTATCTGAGAGATTAGTTAGATTGCCAATAAAAGAAAGGGTTGGTGTCATCTGTGAGGACTCATTGAATGCATTCCAACAATCTGTTTATTATTTGTGCTACACTTGTGAACACAGGAAGCTACACATTCTTGTAACAAATCACATCCAACACACTGTCAGGGAAAAGAACAAATTGCATCTAACTTGGAAACGCTGTGAAGAGATCCCATGTTTTCTTTGCTGTGCCTTGAAGTGAACTTTGCAGCTTCTATCATGTATAGTTTTGTGGATCCAGAACAGAGCTGTGCACAATGTGAATATGGAACCAGAATCTGCGGGCACTGACCTTTCATCTGAATGATCCAGATGGGCTCCTGGGATCATGAAATAGTTATAGCACAGCAGGTGGCCATTCAGCTTGTTTTTGTGCTGTCCCTCTGAGGGAGCAGTTCAATGGGAGTCATTCCCCCGCTTTCTCTGCAAAATCCTGAAAATCCTTCCTTTTCAGCTTTTGACTCAGTTTCTTTTGATTGCCTCACTTGAACCTGCCCCTCGACTCCACTCTCAGTCAATCCATTCCAGATCGTAACATTCTTTGTGCAAAAACCCATTTTCTCATGATAGCATTGCTTCTTTGGCCAATTATCTTCACTCTGTGGTCTCTGGTTCTCAATGGTTTATCAATGGGAACAGCTTATTCCAGTCTACTCAGTCATGATTCTGAATTTCTCTGTCAAATATCTCCATCAGCCTCTCTGCTCCAAGTAAAACAGTCTTTCCTAACTTCTTCAGTCTCTCTAAGGAATTGAAGTTAATGTCCTGTCCTATGTTAGTTCTTTGCTGGAAGCATTATACTATAATAGCCCAGAAATTCCAATGGGGAGATTTCTTGGGAAGATGAGGTTTCCATTGGGCAATTACCTGACATCTTAAACCCATCAAAGTAAGTCCTCTAGGCTGAGTTAGAGTCGAAGAATTCAGAGGGTTCTAAATTACTGAAGATTAGTAGTTACCTGGAAAAGTGAAGGATCAAAACCTACTGTAATTCCTGGGTAATAATTGAACTTTTCACACCTCCTCACTCCAATTCATCTAACTGTAGACCACTAATGCTTCTCGAGTTGATCTGCCCATCCTTCCAGCCCTTCACCCCTGACTTCCCAATGACCCCACTGACCCCTCCCCCAACTCCCCACTGACCTGTCCTCAAACTACCAGAGCCCTGTGACTTGACATTGATGCAACCGATGCCATCCCCAACTCGATACCACAACACCCCTAAAAACTCTGACCCCACCCTATCCTTACCCAAACCTGCCAGACCCAAACACAAACAGATCCTCCACTGCCCTACCTAATGCCCACTCTAATGACTTGCTGCCATCACCATCACCATCCCCAACCCCAAACTGATCCTGCCAGACCTGACATTATCCCCTGCCTGAGCTATAAACTGCCCTCAACCCTAGACTCAATACCCCCTCATTGATCCAACCCACCGGGCCCACCCAGCACTGCACCCCTCCTCCACTCCCCAACTCGACACTAACTGACATCTCACCCCTCCCCCGACCAAAACCCTCCCACTTCCCTCCAGCACCCACTTCCCTCCAGCAACCACCACCCCCAGCCCAACACAATCCAGCATATCATGCAAGAGTAGTGGTGTAATTTGAAGCAACCCTTTAATTATACTTTTCATGACCACTGGAATTCTGTAAGGTTTTTAAAACCAATGAAGTGCCGTGGAAGTGTAGTCACGGGTGTAATATAGGAAATGCAGCAGCCAGTTTTACACACAGCAATATCAATGTGATAATGAACAAATAACTTATTTTTATTGATTTGAAGAATAGATATTGGGCAGGACACTGAGGCTAACTCTCCAGCTCCTCTCTGAAATAATACAGTAAAATCCTTGACATTCACCAAAGCACACAGACAGCTTAACATCTCATCTGAAAGATGGCACCTCCAAAAGGGTAGCACTACCTCAGTATGGCACTAGGGTATCAATCTTGATCTTTGTGCTCAAACTCTGGACTGGAAGTTGAATGTTGAACCTCGTGACCCGATGGGAGTGTGCCGTCACCAGAGTCACAGATGATGCTGTGACGAAGGAGCAGCCCTCTGAAAGCTTGTGATTTCAAATAAACCCGTTGGACAATAAACTGGTGTTGTGTGAGTTTTGACTTTGTCCACTTCAGTCTAACACTGGCACCTCGGCATCACAGTGGATGCTAAATGTTGGTGTTTTAAACTAGAAGGTCAGATTTTGCTGTGGTGAGATTTTGCTGTTCTTCATGTGCAGGTAATATAACAACTGTAGACAGGACCCAATACCCAGTTAAAATCAAGTGTCCACAAGTTGCTGCTGGCTTGTACTGTTCCACCAATAGCTTTGTGTAAACAGCATCTTAGTGTTTGCTTCACCATGGAAATGCTTTGAATGGTGTGAAGTTCCTCTGCTTGCACAGTAGATTCCCAGTAAACTCACTACAGGAAGTTAGACTTTAGCTATTCTGGACAAAGTATCTTTTCAAATATGTGGTAGGTGTTCATTAGCGCTAGACAATTGCTCTGAAAGTGAATGATTACATGTATGAATTCTTATCCCTGCAGGATTTAACTGCATCTTTAAAAATGGAAAAGTTGAAACTTATTTTTTGATGACTTTTTTCCTCTCTCGCCCAAGGGATCTCTCCCTCTTATTAATTTCTCTGTCGGCACTTTAATTAACATTGAATTAACCTATTCTCATTGACGCTTCTTTCTCATGTATGGGGCTGTTGATGCCACCATCCCTGTCTGATAGTTTGATTGGTTAAGAAATTACTTGCCTTGTTCACACTGCTTCTTGACACCCCATTATCCTTGATGCAAGCAGGTATCTCTATCATATGTTGTACTCTACATCTTAAGTTCATTGTACTTTCAGCAAGTCAGGGGGCAAAAATGTTGGACTGACAGGTGCGGCGATAGGGTCTTTCTTCCTCCCTTCTAACCATAATGTTTTGCATCCTTTTTGGGTATTGGACGCTAGTCCCTGGTGCCATTTCCCTCTAGTATTTTGAGTATCTGGTCATTACTCATGTGCTACACTTAAAATGCGGACTGGAGCTTAGTGAACTTGGACCAGTACAACATTATACATGCACATTTCCAACAGAGGTTCCTGGATAGTGAACATGAATGGGAACTTGGCCAAATTCAACCATCCCAAACCCAGAGACACTAATACAAAAACAAAAATTGCTGCAGAAACTCAGCAGGTCTGGCAGCGTCTGTAGGAAGAAAACAGAGTTAACATTTCGAGTCCAGTGACTCTTCATCAGAGACGCTGATGCTATCTATATGTTAAATAGACTTTAAACCGTGACATTTTTAACCACAGCACTCAATCAGCAGCTTAGGTATCATTGTGACTAACAATGCGAGATTCAATTGATAGCTTTTATAATCTACTTTGGCTGGCAGAGCTTGGTGAATCATTACCTGTGGTCACATCAATGGAAATATGTTCGCTGTCAGGAAGATTTTTTTTTTACCATTGCGTTGGCCTTTCTATTGCCTGTTTTAATTCTGTCAGAAAATGTGTTGTTATGGTGGCAATATCACACTCAAAAATTTTTCTCACTCTTCTTGTACTGTCATGACACTAAAATTTAATTAATACACTACCATTGAGAATGTGCGCTGGCTAAAGTACCACTGTCAGTCCTGTACTTGCAGGGAATGTTGGGTGCCAGGGCAGTTAATAGGAGGGAATGTTGCACATTTCCAAAGAAATGCTGGAGACCACATCAATGACCTTACTTTCGTGAGAACAGAACGGGAATGCATGACACTTCTCCTCACTGTACTGACACACTCTTTTGTTGCATAAGTTTAATTTATCCTCATTGCAACTTAGTATGCAAGATATAGGCTAGATTTTTGCCTTGCCTGTCTGGGTGTTAATCTGCCTGGGATTTACATTCAGAACTCGGTCAGTTTGATCAGTGAACGCAGAAATCAATCCCAGCTTGTCTCAAGTGTTATGCTGTAGTGTTACTGTGCAAAAATGAAACTTCAAAGACTTGCCCTTAATATCCTGACATGCTACGGAAATATTTTCCACACTGGAAACTACACACACAGATTCACTGGCTGTGTCACTGCTGGCACATAAAATGACCCCTTTACCAGACTGTTTACTATGGAACGTAGGTTTCTGTTATGATCCAGTTCTGTGAAGCAGGTTGGAAAATCACAAACTCTCCTGCTTGGAGACTTAGTAAGTACATGAATCACCAGGTTCTGTATTCAGCTATGCAGATGAGGGAAATTGCAGGCTTCCTTTGAATGAGTTGAGTTTCACTGTTAACAGTTTTGAGACAACCAGCTTTGCCTCAGTTTTGGGCTAATCAAGGCAAAGATCACCCAGAATTCACATTGCTGATTGCAATCCAAAGACGTTTGCAAGTTTGGAAGATTATTTGGGTATTATTTGGCAGGGTCTGCTCACCATCCAATGTGATGCTTGTGGCTGTATAATCCATTGACACTTCAGTCCTGATTTTAATCTATCATAGATTGCACCATATAGATTAACCCACCACGTTCAATGATCCGATTTTTGTGGCCCTCTAAATCCTTTTATCTATACTTGATAGCATATCCCAAAAAGAAATGTCTTCTACCATGTAGAGGAACAAAAGTAGCAGATCCATAAGAACACCACCACCTGTGAGCTCCCCCCTAAGCGATACACCATCCAGACTTAGAACTATATTGCTATTCCTTCACTGTTGCTGGGTCAAAATCATGGATCAGCGCTGTGTCCCTACAACTCGAGAGCTGCAGAGGTTCAGGAAGGAAGCCGACCATCACCTTCCCCGTAGCAGTTAGGATGAGCAATAAATGCTGGCACATATTCACATTCGTAGTCAGCCTCGATCTTTCACCTCACAAAAATGTGTTTTACTTACCAGTCCCTCATAACAGGACATAAGGGATCAAGTATTTTGATGTGAGCTGTGTTGTAAAGATGCACAGGAATTTAGGATATGGCCACACAGCGCAAGCAAAATGACAATGTTATCAACCACTCACATCCACATCAGTGGTTCACTTTCATACTTGGTCAACCCCATCTTTGCACGGATTTGTGGGGTCATCTCTTTAGTTAATATCCTATGATAAAATACTGAGCAAAAGAAAATAAAATCTGCAAGGTGTAAGATGGGTAGATGACCCAAACCCAGTTTCAGGAATATTAGGTTAAAATATCTTAACTCACACACACACTCTTAAAGAAAAGAAGTTTGAAGACATAAAATTTCCAATGTTTACACTTCAGATTGGTGATGGAATTAATGTGGAACTTCAGTCAGGCCAGATCCAAACTACTGACATTGCAGAGTCAATAATGCAGAGAGGAGCTTGCCTCAGCTCCACGATTTTGCTGAAAGTACAACGATAAAAGTAGGAAACACTAACTCCACTCTAAGTTTAAACTTGCTGCAGCGCAAAGAATTTAATGGAATGTATATGCACAGATGGCCCAAAAGCAAAAGTATAATGAGCAAGATTGGATCAGCCACCCATTCTAGATTTTCTGAATTTCATCTCAATTGAAGTGATCCTGAATTAAGGATAATAAAATTTGTATCATATTCAGCCCACAGAATGGCTCAGCATGAAGTGAAATCAGTATCGATTGACACAACTACAAAACAAGTAAACTAAGGTTTACTCCCTTTACTCCTTTCCTTGTAGGTTTTAACCACAGGAAAAATGAATTAATCAGCACACCCTCAAATATGTTTTCACTTTGAGATCATTTAAAATGAAATGCTGTTGTTAGGGGTCAGGTTGTGAATGGAATGATTGCTCCAGATTATTTGTCACACACTGAACTACATATTGTGCATTTCGAATTGGGGCCACAGAAATTGTTATAGGTTAAATAACAGAAAATATTGGCTTAAGTATAGTTAAAATAGTTCATGCGACCTCTGTCATGCTTGGCCAGTACTGGCTGTGGATTTCTCGGAAGTTGCACATTTACCGTTGCTTATCTCCTTATACATTCACACCAGAGCTCTTCCATGAAATGACTGGTGTCATAAATTTTAACATTTGTTGTGTAGAGCACTTGATGGGATTCCAGATACTAAGTTCATGGAAACTTCAGATCCTCATCTCTTTTCTATTCCACGCCTCCTCTGTTTGTCATATTTTGTGCATCACATTCACTTAAGCACATCTCAAACCAGGCTGATCACCTACCGCCCTCCCTTGGCTAGTGAACCAGCAGTTTACCTTACTGATGTTTGCCTTGATGCCATGAGACTTCATGGGGCTCATTTGAGGACAACTCCCTCCTTGCTGTATAGTCACAGGAAGGACATTATTAATTGGAGTGGGTTCAGAAAAGATTTATCAGGATGTTGTTGGGACTGGAGAGTTTGAATTATAAGGAGAGCTGGATAGACTGGAACTGTTTTCCTTGGAGCATAGGAGGTTGAGGGGTGACATTATAAAGGTTTATAAAATCATGAGGGGCTTAGACAAGGTGAATGACAAGGGGCTTTTCCCTAGGATAGGGAGTTCAAAACTAGAGGGCATATTTTTAAGGTGACAGGAGAAAGATTTAAAAGGGACCTGAGGGGCAACTTCTTCTCACAGAGGGTGGTTTGTATGTGGAATGAACTGCCACAGGAAGTGGCAGATGCAGGTACAGTTACAACATTTAAAAGACATTTGGACAGGTACCTGAATAGGAAAAGTTTGGAGGGATATGGATCAAATGTAGGCAAGTGGACTAGTTTATTTGGGACACTTAGCATGGATGAGTTAGACTGAAGGGTTGGTTTCCGTGCTGTATGTCTATACGTATATATTATCTTCAATTCCACTTCCCTACCCATTCCCCATGTCTCTGGATTCTATGAGAAGCCACAGAACTGTCTGTTCCAACCTTAAATATATTTAATGATGGAGCATCAGCAACCATCAGGGAATTTCAGATATTCACAACCCTTTGAGGTTAGAAACTCTCTTTTTCTCAGTTCTAAATGTTTGGGTCTTTATCCTGAGGTTATGCCCCCATGATTTAAATTCCCTACCCTCTCAGCATTTACCCTGTCAAACTCCTTCAGAATCTCATATTTCTCAATGAGATCATCTCTCACTCAGTCGAGAATAAAGGCCCAAATTACTCAATGTCTCAGCATAAGACAATCCCCTCATTGCTGAGAGTAATTTAGTGAACTTCTGCTGTACCATCTCCAATGCACCTCCTTAAATATGGAGACCGGGTACTCCAGATGTGGCCTCACCAATGCTGTATGCCATTTAGCAAATCTTATTTACTCCTGCACTGCAATCTAGTCCAAGGTGTTTGAATTATGTACATTTACATTATTCACTCAGTTGAGGAACTGACCGACTGAGACAAATAAACTATAAATCATGACAAAGTCAAAACATGAATCATTAAAACAGATAAAATGAACAGTGCAATAGTTAATATAGTTTGTCTTCTATGAGACAAGGAACTGCAATTTTAGCCAAGTCAACTGTAGATCTTCTGTATAACAGTTTTCAGTGTACCTCATCCTATATTGAGCAAGATTTCTTGGAAATTTCTGAGCTGATGGAGCACCTATTTCTTTATTCATTCACATGATGAGGGGGCATCATTTATTGCCCATCCCTAATTGCCCAGAGGGCAGTTAAGAGTCAACCACATTGCTGTGGACCTGGAGTCACATATAGGCCAGACCAGGTAAGGATGGCAGTTTCCTTCCCTGAAGGACATTAGTGACCCAGATGGGTTTTTCCAACAATCGGACAATGGATTCACAGTCATCATTAGATTCTAAATTCCAGATAATTATTGAATTCAAGTTCCACCATCTGCCATGGCAGGATTGAACCCGGGTCCCCAGAATGTTATCTGGGTCTCTGGATTAACAGTCCAGCGATAATACCACGAGGTCATTGCCTCCCCATGTAAAGCACTGTCTTCATAATGGGCTCCTCTTCATAAAAGTGTTAGGACCAATGTATGACTTTAAGTTAAATTTGCATTTTATATTTTTACATTAAGAACAGGGAGACATGGGTTTTAATTTCAATGTTTTGAAGTTGTTTTTGAGGGCTTGGTGATGGAGAGTCAGCAGGCCTGTTTGCAACATTTTTCAAGAGATTTTTTAAATTTAGTGTTGAGAAAACGGGAATTAGCTGTTCAGAGCATTAAAGAAGGCAGAGTGAAAATAACTGTGCTGTAGCTTAGCAACAGGGTTCTCAGGACACAGATATTGCAGTTTGGAACTCAGACAGTCAGCCAATCGATGTGTACCAGCCAAAGAGTGCTGGAACCTGAGTTTAGAGAACTCCTGTGTTTTCTCTGAAGTTAAAGTAATAGTGGGTTTTAGATGTCGAAATGAGAGATACCAGGTGAAGAAAAGAGTATCTAGTGAATGAAATTCAATGGAAGGAAACTAGGTGCTGTTGTGCCAGTCTGAGCTAACATCTTGGTGTGCAGTTACCAGTAAGTTTTCACTGAAGTTTTGGTATTTGGAAACGGATTCCTGGAGTGAAAGGAATAGTTTGAAATTGAATCCCTTTCTGATGTCTGTAATGAACTTTCTCCAAGCTTTTCATTGAATCCCTACGTTGCAGGTACAGGCCATTTGCTCATCGAGTCTGCACCAATCCTCCAAAGAGCATCCCGCCCTATTTCTATAACACCATATCCACCTAGCCTACACATCCCCGGACATTCCGGGACAATTTAGCATGGCCAGTTCTCCTAACCTGCACATCTTTGGACTGTGGGGGGAGGGGGGAGGGGGAATCCATGCAAAGATGGGGAGAATGTGCAAACTCCACACAGACAATTGGCCTACACTGCAATTGCACCTGGGTCCCTGGCGCTGTGTTCGCAGCAGTACTAACCATTGAGACACTGTACTGCTCCTTTTTGTTTGACGCTGTATGTACTATAGTTCACCTTAATAAACACTTTATTCTTTGTACTAAAGGTACAGTGGTAACTCTTTTGCTCAGTCACTGAATTCCACATTTAAAGTTAGCATCTATCAAGCCAGGTTTCACTGAGTCACTTTCCCGGGATTAACATCAGTTGGGAATCATAACAAGAGTCTGTCCCTTAAGCAGCTTATCACTTTCTGGAGTCAAAGACCAAAACTGCCCTTGTTGAAAAGGCCCTAGTGGTGTTTTCTGGAAGGAAATTTGGGGTATTATATATTAATATTGAAGAACTGCTGCCTCATGTAGAGAGTCATGTCTCTGGACTCTGGTCCATTTACACTGCAGGCAACTAAGACACTATTGTTTCAATGTGATGATTCTGGTCTATTGTTTTCATGCTATGGATTCCCTCCCAGACTCGGGGAGGAGGTGGGTGTAGGATTTGGAGATAGAGCAGTAGGTAAACTAAGCCTTCAGCATATTAATAAAAATCCAGGCTGTTATACCAGTGCAGTACGGGTGGCAGTGCTGCACTGTTAGAGGTGGCATCTTTTGCGTGAGACATTAAACCAAGGTTACATCTGCCCTCTCAGAGGGATGTGAACGATCCCAGGGCTTTATTTCAAAGAGTAGCTTGTACTTTGGCCAATGCTTCTTTCTTGAGCAACATCTAAAAACTGATCATTATCACATTGATGTCAGTGGGCTGTAATTGGCTGCTGTTTCCTACCTTGTAGTACCCACACTTCAAACAGATTTAATTGGTGTTAAAATGGTCTGGAATATTCTCAGATTCCGAAAGGCACTATGCAAATGTGTACTTCATTTTTAACCCAGCACATTGGTTATTAGTGTTATTACCTGGATGAACCTTGGGAACCATGACTCCAGCAAGAGTGACACCTCTTCACATATCACTGCTCAAGTTGGAGCTACCATCACAACAAAGCTCCAGGATAAAAAGTGACCGTTCTTTGCTATTATTCATTATTTTCTTTTGTAAGCACAAACCTCCCCCTTGGTAAATTGATATAACATAGCAAAATATTTGGCGAGCTGTACAAATTGTACCGTAGCTTCCTGAAATATGTGTAACTTATTGAAGATTTACATTAAGAATAAATAAGGAATGAAAGCAATATAAACTATGTAAATGTTGCTGAAGGACAACATACGTTGACTACTCACTCTTGTTGCCTACACAACCCCCATCCTGACCTGTCTGAGATTTTACAGTCATATGTGACCAATTAATGGCCACTTAAGGGCATCGTCCTATTGCCACTAGTACTTTACCCGTTTCAGGGTGAACGGCAAGCCCGCACCATGTGGGAAACCTGGAACTTCAAGAGGACATCTTAGCTGAGGAGACAGAGTGCAACACCTTCAGGGGAGGTGATGTCCTGGTGGTATTATCATTGGATGATTAATCTAGAAACTCAGCTAATGTTCTGAGGACCCAGGTTTGAATCTCGCCACAGCAGATGGTGGAGTTTGAATTCAATAAAAAATATCTGGAATTAAGAACCTTCTGATGACTGTGAAACCATTGTAGATAGTCAGGAAAAACCGCTCTTGCTCACTAACATCCTTAAGGAAAGGAAATCTGCCACCCTCATCTGACCTACATGTGACCCCAGACCCACAACAATGTGGTTGACTCTCAACTGCCCTCTGAAATGGCCTAGCAAGCTACTCAGTTGTATCAGTTGCTACTAGGGGTGGGCAATAAATGCTGGCTGGCCAGTGAAATCTATGTGAATGAAAAAACCTAATGAAATTCACCCCAGCTTTTGAACAAATCCCAATGTGGAGTCTCCTCTGTATATGCTTTTATGGTTTGCCCAGGCTTATGATTAATTTACAATTTGAACTAACTTAAGGCATCTTTTTCTATCACTGACAATACCAAATCTGTTTTTACAATAGCAGCAAAAAACCACACTGCAGAGTGTTTGTCAATTTAAGCTTCCTGCTTGACGAATGCTTATCAATATAAGCTATGCCTATGGTTGAGAGTACATACTGTCTTCTATACAAGTGAATTTTTTTTTTCAAGGTTCCTCTATTGCACAATTTTGTTTTAAACATCCTAGGCAGCGGCTCAGTGTGATCTCTTCTGATATGGATAATAACATTGAGAAACAGCACACTGGCTTTCTCAGGAGGAAAGGAGCAAAGAACGCACCATCAGCCATTCCTGCTCAACAGTTTACATCAATATCTTAAATCCAAAATTGGGGGAAAAAAATCTCATTGCTTACCAGATTGAAAAATAAAGACTCATTGATTGAGCGGCCTATTACTCCATTCAAAGAATCTAGCCCTTTTGTAGACTTTACAAGTTGTCCAGAAAATTCAACCCCTATCTAACCAATGATTGTTAGTCTGGAGGCTCAATGACAGTAGTCCACAAAGGGCATGTCTGCCTGAAGGGGGTTTGAATCAATGGGATCTGCCTTGTGACACTGCCCACTACCTATCCCCTCCTCCATCCCTACCAAGACCTCCAATCCCATATTCCATCCCAAGCTAGCTACCTGCAAACCTCAAACACCAATGGACAGGTTTCCAGAAACATCCACAAACAGCGCAGAAATGGGTGATCAATTGTGGAGATAGATTGTCCACACCTACAATGATAACTTGCTTCTGGCAAAGTCAGCTGCAGACAATGTACGTGAACTTCCTCTCAGTCCTCCCATAAGTCCACCTTGACAGGACCATGCAGGAAAAAACCATCCTCTATATAAACAAAAAATCACCATTCGCCTTTCAGAGATCCACCTTTCTAGATATTCGGAATGCTACTGGAATGTAAAGATAAAGGTGAAGTTGCCACGTTCTTCCTAGACAATAGGGCTGCTCTCTCATTACAGAGAGGCAGCTAGTGGTGGTTTAACCTGAGAGTCACTATGCCTCCGGCAAGGAGCAAAGTTGAAAAGGAGAGTCCCTCATACTAACATCAACCATTGCAGGAATTGAATCCACAATGTTGACATCCCTGCATCACAAACCAGCCATCCAGCCAACTAAGCTAACCGAATATGCTGCACAGTTAGAAAGTCTTAATAAGCCATTTTCAAGAATTGATTGTTTCCATAAATCTGGCTTAGAGTTTTTTTTAAAATAGAAGATATTGTTAACCCTTTTAGAACTGCAGGAGTAAATGAACAGTTGTATCATTTTCTGGTTTGTACACATTTATGCAAGTGTCCCTGGACCCAAGCTTATAAGAACATAAGAACATAAGAACTAGGAGCAGGAGTAGGCCGTCTGGCCCTTCGAGCCTGCTCCGCCATTCAATAAGATCATGGCTGATCTTTTCGTGGACTCAGATCCACTTACCCGCCTTCTCACCGTATCCCTTAATTCCTTCATTGTTCAAAAAGTATCTACCTTTTTTTAAAAACATTTACTGAAGTAGCGTCAACTACTTCACTGGGCAAGGAATTCCATAGATTAACAACCCTCTGGGTGAAGAAATTCCTTCTCAGTTCAGTCCTAAATCTGCTCCCTCTAATCTTGAGGCTATGCCCTCTTGTCCTAGCTTCACCTGCCAGTGGAAACATCCTCTCTACTTCTATCTTATCTATTCCCTTCATAATTTTATATGTTTCTATAAGATCCCCCCTCAATCTTCTGAATTCCAATGAATTTAATCCCAATCTACTCAGTCTCTCCTCATAAGCCAACCCCCTCAACTCCGGAATCAACCTAGTGAACCTCCTTTGCACCCCCTCTAGTGCCAATACATCCCTTCTCAAGTAAAAAGAGTCAAAATATTTCTCTCCACAGATGCTGCCAGACCTGCTGAGCTTTTCCAGCAATTTCTGGGTATTTTTTGTGTTTCAAATCAGAGCTATGTTGTTTCCAGCTTGAAAAATTCTTTGTTTATAATTGTTTCCTTTTAAATATCTGCAGTAAACACAGTCGGAACACTTGGGCCTAGTCTCTGTTCAATCTCATCAGGCCTTTATAACACCCCATTTTTCACTAACTACTGGATTCAGGACAACGTAACTATTGTAAGTGGTGACTTGTGACTTCTTGGTAGCTTCACGGCTCTGTGAGAGCATTATATTCCTGGATTTCAGGCTTCAGTGATGATCAGTTGGAAACTTAATTTCATAATACATCAGGAATACTTTTGTCAGTGAGAAAATACTCCATGAAATTAAAAATAAGTTTTTTTTAAAGTTCATGTTATTTATTGTCTCAGCTTGAGAGGGATTTTTCAAAGAATGCGAGCATTGTTGCATGGAAATTATTTTCTATGTTCAGTATTTATTCCATTCCACCCCCCTCCTTGGCCTGACAAAATTGCACAGCTTCTGATTCATTTCCAAGATGTTAATTATGGCCAACAACAATACTTAAACATTCCAGCACCTCTAACAACCAGGGGTTTAATTGGTTTAATCATGCAGTACTTACTTTTGCCCTAGTTTTGACACTTCTTCTGGCCTCGCATCCAGGAGGTACTAACTCATACTGGACACAAACAGACACGCACACACAGACAGACACACACAGATACAGGCACGCACACACAGACAGACACACACAGATACAGGCACGCACACACAGACAGACACGCACAGATACAGGCACGCACACACAGACAGACACGCACAGATACAGGCACACACAGACACAGGCACGCGCACACAGACACAGGCTCGCACACACAGACAGTCACACACAGACACAGACACGCACACACAGA
>NC_063354.1:33653789-33654201 GCF_021869965.1 Rhincodon typus
CACGCACACACAGATACAGACATGCACCCACAGACAGTCACGCACACACAGATACAGACACGCACCCACAGACAGTCACGCACACACAGATACAGACACGCACACACAGACAATCACGCACACACAGACAATCACGAACACACAGACACAGGCACGCACACACAGACACAGGCGCGCACACACAGACACAGGCACGCACACGCAGACAGTCACACACACACAGATACAGACATGCACACGCAGACAGTCACGCACACACAGATACAGTCACGCACACACAGATACAGTCACGCACACACAGATACAGTCACGCACACACAGATACAGACACGCACACACAGACAGTCACGCACACACAGATACACACACACGCACACACAGACAGTCACGCACACACAGATACAGACACGCA
>NC_063354.1:33654301-33692882 GCF_021869965.1 Rhincodon typus
CACGCACACACAGACAACACGAACACACAGACACAGGCACACGCACACAGATACAGTCACGCACACACAGATACAGTCACGCACACACAGATACAGTCACGCACACACAGATACAGTCACGCACACACAGACACAGGCACGCACACACAGATACAGGCGCGCACGCACAGACAGTCACGCACACACAGACACAGGCACGCACACGCAGACAGTCACACACACAGATACAGATGCACACACAGATACAGGCACGCACACATGCACACGTGCAGTCCTCCTACACCAGGTGCCAATACTAAGTGCTAGTTCAGATCATGAAAGCCATGTTTTACAAGTGTTAGCCCATTTAAGATAAATGAGATTGAGGCCTGTGTTAAAATGACTAGCTGAAAAAGTCTAAACTTAAGTGTCGTCAGCTGTGCCCAGAACCCTCCTCAGCAGATGACCAAATGAAGATATTGGATGACTCTCCAATATCACTCAAATTCCTCTCCCCACTCCTAATTCCAGGGATGCTGAGCCTATTGTAGTGAGTCCACCAGCAGAACGATGCTCAGGATGGTGGCAGTGATATTTCCTTGTTTTTTTTTTAAAGGCTTACAATCTATTTACATTCCTGACTTGCTGAGCTTCCAGACAATAACATTTTTGTATTTCTCTTTATAATTGTACCCACATACCTCTGTAGTACAGTATTCTGCAGTCAATCTCCATTTAAATGATCTGCTTTCCTGTCCTTCCTACCCAACTGGATAATCTGAATTCTTCTCATTATATTCTGCCTGCCAATTTATTGCTTACTCAGTAAACCTATTGACATTCCTTTCGAATTCTCTGTGGCCTCCTCACAACTAGCTTTCCCACCTACCTTTGTATTGCTAGCAAACTTGGATGGGACTCTGTCGAGGTCAACAAATTTCACGCATATTTGGGATCACATGCCAGGCCTTCCTGATCCTGTATACTTCGGTAACACATTCCCTGTGGCTTTTCAGCTCTGATATTGGCAAGGGTCATGTCATTTGATAAGTATTTTTGTAGGTGATAATGGAATTCTTCATCTTACCGGATTACATGATGATGAATTAGAGGTAGGATAAGCATTTTACTGCAAAATATTCTCAAGTTGTAGACACCAGGTTGTGTTAGAGTGGAGGAATGACATCAGTCTTCAGTTATAGTACGAAGTGGTGAATGGACTAACATTGTTTACATTTCACTCGAGTTACTTTTTAATGGGCTTCATCTGGAAAAGATCATTGAGCAAGGAGAGCCAGTGGCATGGTAGTAATGCCACTGGGCTAAAAATTCAGAACATTGAGCCAGTGTGCTTTGGACATGGATTCAAATCTCACCATAGCAGAGAAATCTGGAATAGAAAGCTGGCCTAATTGCAACCACTTCGATTGTAGTAAAAATCCATCTGGTTCATTGATGTCCTATTATTGATAGGCCAAATCAGGTAAGACTTCCTATGTGTGAATCTGCATCCATAACAATGTGGTCTGAACTGTCCTCTGGACAATAAATACTAGCCCAGCCAGTGACACATTTGACCTCATATGATTTTTTTTTAAGAGAAAGGCTGGGAACAGGGTACCACTCACTATAATTGAGGATCACTCTCACCTCCAGTGATATTCAGCATTACAGACTCCAGCAGCTGACATGTTACAAAAAAAAACAAGCTATAAATGCTAACTTTTCTGAAAGAGAGGAAAGATTCCCTGTGCAATGATTGTTCTAAAAAAAGGCAACATTTGAAGCGCTAATCTATGAAAGAAATGTAATGTATTACAGAGAAAATCCATTTGTTCTACATTGCACTGCTCCATTAAACACCAAGCCAAGATGTCACATTCTGGGTCGGAACTATAACAATAGGAAAAATATTTTCACAGCTTATTGATTTCTTTTTGTCTGATGTTCTTCACAGATTAAATAGTTGCAGGTGGACCGTCTTTCAGCACACTGAGAAACCTCCAAAACTAAATAATATAAAGGAAAATTCACTGGTCCTGCATTCTAAGGGGAAACTGCCCTCAAAGGGAGGGCTGTAGTGCCAAGACTCTCACCTATACTACCTGCATTCCCATTCATGGTCAATCATTGATAGTTACAAATTAATGAAACTAAAATTGCTCACGTTTTTGTCCATGCTAATTGTAAATGTTTACTCATCTTGAAATAGCAAGTATTTTTTCATGTGTATTATAAGCCTTTTCTCTTGAGGTTATGATTATGCTGCATACAATGCTGTGCACTGAAACCAGTATGTGTACCTTGTAATGAGCACACAGTAAAAACAAGTTATAACACTGGTCAAGTTCAGTGATGAATAGCTCCTTGCCTACAAGTGAATAGCTGTGCTCCCTAAAGGCTAATTTTTTAATATTTGGAAGAAAGAGTTTTGCTTCTCTGATTACATTACAGAGCTTGTAAGAATTTTGAATCAACCTGTTCTGACACATTTCTTGCACAGCTGGGATTTGAACTCAGACCTTCTGGTCCAGAGGCAGGAACATTACATGGTGCTGTATTCAGATTAAACAGTTCCCAAGAGGTCCAATGGAATTATAGAATCATGAATGATAAAGCAGAGAAGGCGACTGTTTGGCCCATCATGCCCATGTCATCCCTTTGTAAAAGCAATCCAAGAAGACCTATTCCCTTGTCATTTCTGGATTGGCTCGTAAATGTTCCCTCTTCATGTATTTCTCTAATTCACTTTGGAAAGTAGTATAAGATCTGCTCATTTGGGTTCTGAAAAAGTCATATCGGACTCAAGACGTTGACTCTGTTTCTCTCTCCACAGATACTGCCAGACCTGCTGAGTTTCTCCAGCATTTTCTGTATTTGTTTCAGCTCCCTCCATAGTCTTGACAAGTCGTACTCAATCGTTCTGCTGCTAATATAAAAACCATGTTCAAAACAGCATAAGGAGGTGGTGAAAGCAGACGCAATAGCTGCATTCAAGAAGCACCTGGACGAATACATGAATAGGAAGGGAATAGAGGGATGCAGATCCTGTTAAGTGAAGACAGTTTTAGTATGGAAGGGCAACATGTGGCGCCGAAGGGCCTGTTCCTGTGCTGTATTGTTCTTTGTTCTTTCTTTGTTCAGTTTCACTCTCATTAAGTTTGTTTCTGGTAGTTGGAAAATCAACTTAACGTTTTTTTAAATAGGGAGCATTTCCCTTTTGAATCTTAGTGTAGTTAAAGAATTGCTCATGAAATAATATTCTTACAAATCATACATTTTCAAGCCACACTTCCTGTTGTAATTGAACAGGCACTCTGCCATCTTAAAGAGAGATTTCAGCCAGTAGCTGTATGTGCAGTTTTGCCAAGAGGTCGAGCATTCTGTGTTCTTTAAAATATTTGGCTTTCAGGGACTTTTAATCACAATTTTTCAACAGTTGTGACTGAGTCCTTTGTGAATTTCATCTCTCCTTGGCTGCAATCTCACACCATTGAGTGGAGTAGCTCTTTGAGTTCAATATTGCCATTGTTTTCACAATGACACCATAATCAGTGTAGCCCCCGACTGAAACAATTAGTGTGGGTAGAGACAGTTTGAATTCAATGCAGAGTTTTGAAAATGGGAACTGAAAGATTAGGGAGGACTGCCTTGCATCAAACTGCACCATTAATGTAGCTGATATATTGAAATGAACTTAAATAAGTCATGAACAAAGCAGTCATCTTAGCAAATAGTAAACTGAGATAGTAATTTGGAAGAAAGAGCATTTTTTTGGACCAAGTCACATCTCTTGGGTATTAAGAATTCATATGTTCCAAAAATATGAAGCACACCAGCTTTTAGTTCACCAAAAATGGTATATTTAATGTGACAAGCATCAAATGTCCCAGTGGTTGTGGGAGTGGTGTTGCCAATCAGATCAGTCAACATACTGTGTACATAGATTCAGCCTGTAGGGAATGAGCAGGAGGCCAATTTCTCTGTTAGCCAAATTGACCTTACCAACATGTCTCCCTTAAAGCATTGCTAAATCCAGATTATTTGATTATAATTGGACTGCTGTTAATGAAACCTTTCTGTGCAAATTGGTTTCCTACAGTACAACAGTGAAAAGAACTTTGAATGACATTCTACAAATGTAAGTTCTAATTTCTTCCTTTAGCAATAGAAATTGCAAAGAGATACTTAATCTTTGACATTGCTACTGTCGACAAAAAGAAAACACCCCATGTTTGTGTGATCATGATAATAATGACAATGGATCGTAGCTCTGAGTTAGCTTTGGAAATGCTGAACTTTTAATTAAGACAGTTTTTCATTTAAAAATTTTAAAAAAGGATGTACAAGCCAAAGATTGTTGGGAATGTAAGTTCTGAAAATGTAATTCAGTGACAGTCTGGAAAATTCCGAATGTGGATTCTCCATCCTGGGAGATAGCATGGAATGTTGCATCTTGTGTGTGTCAAGGAACTTTAGACAGAGGCACTTGAACAGGGATCCAATGTGAATACTGACTTAGAATCAAGATGATGGAGGCCAGTTACTACCTCAATTAAAAAACATTTCCTGTAAGTTATGTCCCAGACCATAAACACAATGAGAGGTAAAAGACAGCAGTTTTCTGAAGAAGGGTCTAGGCCTGAAACGTCAGCTTTCCTGCTGCTTGGCCTGCTGTGTTCATCCAGCTCTACACCTTATTATCTCAGTTTTGGATAAAGCATGTGTTTGTATTTTCTCATGCACAAGAGAAGGCACTAAAACAAAACAGCAATCTGGGATTTTGGGTGCTGACTGGTGTACTTGTTCTGCTGGTGGAAGCAAGTTGCGAATCAGCAAAGCAACCACTAAAAAGGAGATAGTAGGAACTGCCGACGCTGGAGAATCTGAGATAACACGGTGTAGAGCTGGATGAACACAGCAGGCCAAGCAGCATCAGAGGAGCAGGAAAGCTGACGTTTCGGGTCGAGACCCTTCCTCAGAAAATTTTCTAGCAATTCCTACTATCACTAAAAAGGAAATAGGACATTTCCTTTTAGGTTAATTGCAAAACCTAAAACCTCCAGACCATCTGCTCAACTGCCAGTCATCACTACTAGAACCATCTAATTTAATGGCCACAGTGTTACACCATCAACTCCCCATAGACATGTCAAACACTGATTTGTATATTGTTTTTCTAACTGTTAAGTTTCTCCTCACTTCTCATTTCTAATCTGTATCGGTGTGTTGTGTTTTATCGTATTTCCTTGGATTGTAGTATCTAATAAGCACATGCTTTCTTTAGCCCTAGAAACCCTGGTTAAACTGGCTCCTTTTAAATCGTAAATGTATTGGAGCTGAGAAAGGTGTCGTTAAATTATCTATATCATAACTAACCAAAGCCAGACGGGCTTTGAATAAAGAGGAGTCAGTTTCTCCCTCCTTGCCCAGGACTATAACAAATTGGAGGTGCCCCATCAGGAATCATAATGAATTGGGGACCCATGCCTGAGAACCAGTCATAACATGACAACAAGTAAACGAAGAGAAAGGCAGAAGGAAAAAGAAGCGAAAAAGGTGTGAAGAGACACAGGAAAATGTAATCTGTGAAGTTCTATTTGTTATTGCCTTTAGTATGTTCTGGATCAGTAAACGTGTTTAGATTAACATAAAAATACAATTTAGGATCTATCATTGAATGAGGATTGACCTTCTGCAGTTATTTTCAGCAATACAGAGACGCAAATGTCAGTGGTTGCCCTTAAAGATGCTTTACAGACTGGTCAATCTGGCAGTGGCCTGATCTACTGTACCATGAGATGATGCTGAGATGACAAGGTGTTGATTGTAGATTTGACACCAATATTCTCCATGTGCTCACTTCAGTATCACTGGACAGGGGGGAAGAAGGAAAATCAAAGTTAGCGTCACTGCAGCCCACTTGATATCTTCCACAGAATGGTTAAGAAACTACCATCAGGTTGACATCTAGAATTGAGTGACCAACTCAGAGGGGATTAGTGAATAAGGAGGGAGACTTGCTCTCGTCACAAACAAAAGCCCAGGAAATGGATTCATTTTACTCTCGGCTCCTGGTTTTCCTTTTCACTCTGATTCTGCTACAGAGTTCATTTCTCACAATTGCCAGTTTTGAGCATGTTCAGACAGGACTGTGCAGGCCCAATGTAGATCTTTTTAGAACCCCCACCACCCCATCCTGTCACCAGTTACAAGTTCAGTTTCAGCTGTTAAGTTAACTTTGCTACTCTGGTGACAGTAACAGTCCCTGAACGAGCATGGAACATGTACAAAGTCAGTAATATTGAATATACCGAAACCCCAGCCAATGTTGTGTAGGACTGCCAAGCTATAAACAAAATGCCAGAAGCATTTTGAAGACTATGAATAGAAACGTAGAACAGAAGAGTAAAGAATTAATTGCAAAATTCAAAATATTATGGACTCTGCATTAGCCTCTCATTCAAAGGGTGGGAGACAGTCAGGAGTGTTTGAAAGTTAAATATTGTGAAATATTAAAATTAACCCTTCACACAGGTGTCTGCTGCCATTTTTTGAGGCACGCATCGTGTCACTTTTTGGAAAGGTGCAACACTGCGTTTTAATATTCAAATCAACTTTCGTGGTGCAGCTAATTTAAATCAAACGGGTGCTTATTTTCCCAAGCTTCGGGAAACCAGGCAGTAAGCGGAGAACGGAGCCACTTACAGCAGTAAGTGTATCTATTTTAGAACAATGCTTGTGAGCCAAGAACAGCAGGAATTCGCCTTCCAGCTCCAAATGCAAAGCTCCTGTTGTACATGGCCTCCATTCTCTGCTGTAATCAGTCAACACCCACTCTCCACCATCAAATCTCCAATCCTTTCCATTCCTCATCATTACCAGGCTCCAACTCTAATCTCTATGCTCTGGAAGAATTCCAATCACTTTTTATCCTCCCATTTATATGTTGGATTGAGGCCAACATTTAGAACCATCTATCATGAGCTTGGCAGTGTGAAATCAGTCAGATCTGGCAAACCACCTGAACAGAAGAGATCTCTCCAGCCCATACTTGTCTGGAAGAAGTGTGGCTTTCCCGACCTGTGACCAGACAACCTGTCAATCAGGCCAGGAAGCAGTGCGGAAAAATAGCAAGACTCCTGCATTCAGTTTGGCTGGATCCCTACATCTGTGAAGTGTTGGTGTTCCCTGCAACAGTCTTGTTCCCTGCTCCCTCACTTTAGGTAACTGAGTCAATACACACGTTTAGGTACTTGATATCAACACTGTAAAGAGCAAACAACATGGATCCCCAGAAAGACATCAGGAATGGGAAACTATAGTTATAAGAATTGAATTAACTGTGACAATTTCCACTGTAGCTCTGATGTTAGGAGGAGATTTGACCAAGCTGTTTAAAATCAAAAAATGAAAGAGCATGAATGAGGCCAATTGTTCATTACGCTAGTGTTCATTTCGGCATAGTGCAGGGCTCATGACTAGGTAAGGGAAGATGATAGATTGCAGGGTTGGGGGTAAGAGATCGGGGCTGGTGATCAGAGACTGTAGGCATTGAAGAGTGATTGAAGTGGAGAAGATTTTGGAGATGGGTAACTGGAGGGAGATTTTCTGCCTACCTGTTGGACCTGTAGGAAACATACCAGCTGCTCTTGGTCCACAAGCAGTACTTTAAAGGCTCTTAACTGATGGATCCAACCCTTTTCACTTTCTTTCACATGGCTGGTTTCCAGAGAACAGGGAGACCCAGCCAGTAACAGCTAGAAATAGAAACTTTGTACAAGTAAAGGAACAGTTTCTCCTTAAAAGATTACAGTGGCTGACATGGATCTGAGAATAACTCAGTTGCCTAGTCTTTACCATGCTTCTATTAAAACTGCTTGCCACATGCTGGGCTTGGGTTCGAAACTTCTTACTAATTTTATCTCCGTCTTAGCCTAAACCCATCTGAATTGCAAGGTTGATGCCACCAAGCGTCTATACATAAAACGAAGAGTCTTAGTTCCTTTATGAAAAGTTTTGATGAAGTGAATATGGAAAAGAAAATTTCCTTTAGTTATATCAGTTTGGGAGGGGTGGTCTATGTAAATTTTATACTGTAAGGAAGGAGAACGCTAAAGAGATTCTTTACACAGGGCAGCGCCAACTTTACTATAGGGAAATATTGCTCTTATTAAGGAGAAACTTATCATCCTTTAAAGCAAAGGAGGATGCAGCACTCTGCAGAGAGAGCAGGGGGATGGGTTTAGTTGCTATGTAAATTACAGCACATTTGGATGGCCTGATGGACTTATTCCATGCCATAAATATGTATGGTTTCATAATTTCATCTTTATCTGAAATAGTCGTGATGGGAAGAAGAATTATAAAAGAAGTTTGGCAGCAAAGGAGGTGAGAGATAATCTCTGTTTGTGTTATTTTTAACTGAAATCTTTCCCTGCAATTCCAGGACCACAATGCTGCTATGGTCAGCTTTGCAGCATCCTCTGCTCCTCATCTACAATATTTTTGGTTTCTTTGCTAACTTTTCACTTCATCAAGTGTAAACAACAATCTGTAGGGAACAGAGGGGCATCAGGCAGCAGTAAACTTCACTGTGCTTCCACCCATCTCCACTCATCGGTTAGTATCAAAATACCCAAAGGCAGAGTTTACTTGACAGTCGATAATGAAGCTGAAAGTCTTCTAATTTTATTGGCTTGGTTTGGTCGACAATGTAGTCATTATGTCTGGTCAGCTGGATGTAGAATAGCTGGGTATGTTATTTGACATATAACAAAGTGGTTGGGGCAAAAGGGCTATTTATATTTTTGCGCAAAACGTAATATCCTAACCAAGGAACTGTTGTGCAATTCCATTCTACACACATAATCCCTACAGTGTGGAAACAGGCTTTTCAACCCAACAAGTCCACACCGAACCTCAGAGCATCCCACCCAGACCCATTCCCCTGTAACTCACCTATTCTACACATAATCCCTACATTCAAAATAACAGAGTGCAAGTGACTGCCAAAACTGGGATTTGTTTGTCTGGGAGGCACTCCTGTACCTATTAATTTTCAGTGCCATTTAATCTCCTGATCAGTTTCTTTTTCCGAGTGGTGCAAGTATTTGCTGTTTACTTCCTTTGCCATGATGATACAAATACACCTCTGAGCAAAGAGCGATGCAAAATCCTGCTCCAGTATCATGTGTCTTCAGGAGTTACATGTATGTGAAATGAATTGTCAAGAAGTCAGCCTTGAGCTGACCAGCTTTAGAAAAATACTGTCCCATGGTGATAACAGGTTGGTAGCAGCCTTAATCAGTTGTGATTAGGAATTGCACCCCTCAGAGAAAGGAATTCTCCTCAAGATCTGCTGACCAATTAGATTGAGTAGTCCTACCACTGCCAGAACTCTTGGAACTGCTGGGACTACACCCCTCCCAAGAAAGAAGAAAATGGAGCTAGACTTGGAAGGAAAGTTCATGGTTTTTGCTTGGGTGGGGACAAAGGCCATCAGGTTCTGGATGGCAGGAGGTGGGGGATGCCAGTGATGGACACAGGGCACTCCAAAAATAAGGCTTCCCCCCCCATCCAAAGTCATGAAAAGACCATCCCTGCTCCATCTTCCCTTGCCATACGTATTATACCCGATGAACTGGCCAGTTTAGGGCCACAATGGGCTCTTCAGCAGAAGGATTGGCTGCCATTTACCTGCAGCAGCTAACCAACCCCACACATGTGTTGTGATCCTGCTCTGACTGACTTCCCCTCTAGTTTAAATAAACCACTCAAACAATTCAGAATTCTACACAGGCACAACACAAATTTGAGTGAACATTGCCAAGCCCCCCCCGATTCTATTTTCTACCTGCAAATACCTGGGGTTTTAGAACAGAGCACCTGTCCCCAGTTGCTTGGTCACATTTATCTCTCACTTAACATCATTAAAACCTTATTGTTTGATCCTCATCATATTTCTGTTTGTGAGAGTTGGCTGTGTGTAAATTGGTTGCTGTGTCGCTCTATTACCACAGTAACTCCATGTCAGAGGCACTTCATTAAGTGAAAGGTATTTTGAAATACCCCTGAGGTTGTGATTAGCCAGTGTTTCCTTCTATAGAACTCACAAGTCAGTGCATAACTTCTCCATGCCACTAGGACCCTGACAGCTTCACCTTTTAGGACCTAAGTGGCATTCTTGTGTTCCCTACCCAATGTTCTTGAATGAAAATTAGTTGAATTCCATTTTAAATGAAGCACGATACAAATTGCCTGAGACTGATATTCTGCCGGAAAGTATACTTTAGTACATTAGCTGCAAAACACTCCATCTTATTGAAGCATGAAGCAATTTGTTTTTTTTTATATTTGTTCGGGCAGGCATTTACAGTTCAATTTGGCATCTCTCCATCATACAATGAGTTTGTCAAATTAAGCAGGAAAAGAAATTGGTACAAGAGGAAACTAGATTCAACGGTAACCAGAACAAACTGAGGTGAGCCAAAATCGAATGACGTTTCTAGTGCATTTCTCAACATGCCAGATACAAACATATGAACAAGAGTAGGCCACTTGGCCCTTTGAACCTGTTCTGCCAGTCAATAAGATCACAGCTGATCTTCTTTTAAATTCAACTCTACGTTCCTGCACATCCCTGATAATTTATCATTCCCTTAGTAATCAAGAACGTACCTACCTCTGCCTTGAAAATATTTAAAGGGGTAAAGAATGATTTGAGCAGAACTATCTGCAGGAAATATGGCGCAATTTTTCAGAATGGCTTTTAGGAAAGTATAGTTATGACAGAATATAACACAGCCGATCTTCTCTGTAACCTTTTGATAGATCACATTTCCCATTGCATTACAGCTGTTTGTAACCAAGCTCCTTTGCTAAAGCTGTGTCATAATTTGGGACTTTGCAGTGGCTTCAGATACCACATCAATGGTATTTAGTTGGTGGGGAGAAAGGTAGTGGGGATAGTGTGTGGTGGAGTGTACCAGGTACAGTGTGAGTGAGACCAAAAGTGGTTAAAGAACCCAACAAGACTAGAGATGTGGTGATCCTGCGAGGCACAACAGCAGGGCCTTATTAACCTCTTGTTTACCTGCCTCTGGAATGAGGTGAGATTACCAGCATTAAGCCAAACTTGGTACCCAAATCAACTTTTAAAACCTTCGCTATGTTCATCTTTTTAAAAAAACATTTGCTCATAGAATCCCTACAGTCTGGGAGCTAGCCATTCGGCCCATCAACTCTGCACTGCCCCTCCAGGGAGCATCCCACTCAGACCTACCCCATCCCTGTAACCTTGCATTTCCAGCCCACCTATTGTGCACATCTTTGGACTATGGTTGGAAACTGGAACAAACCCACACAGACAACATGCAAACTTCACACAGACAGTCACCCAAGGGTGGAATCGAACCCGGGTCCCTGACGCTATGAGGCAGTGGTGCTAATCACTGTGCCAGTGATATCTTGGAGGTAAAAATTGACTGTGAAGTGATCGTTTTACTGAGGGAACTGAACCAAATTGAAAGCAATTGGACCAATGTGATATAGGAAAGAGGAGCAGGAGTAGGCCATTTGGCCCCTGAAGGCTGCTCCACCATTCACCTAAGATCATGGCTGATCTTCCACGTCAACGCCTTTTTCACACACTATCCCCATATCCGTCTATATCTTTAATACCTGGGAATTGGTTGATCTCTGCCTTGAATATATTCTATATATTGTATATATAGGATGGCATGAATGGAGGGTAAATGTGCAGTTTTGGAAATTTTACTGAAATATTGGCAGTTTTGACTGAACCACCTCAGGCTAGTTTGAAATGAGGAATGTCGTCACTGATGGGGGTTTATATTTTGCAGTTTGTAGAAACAAAATTCTGAAGAGCAAACACATGCTTCCTCATCATCAGCAAAGACTCCCATGTTGCGACCGGGCATTAAGGATTCTCTCTGCAGTGATCTTGTTTGCACTGAATCTGTATAATTAAGCATTTAGTGTCATAGTAGAATTTGAACCTATGTTCCCACACTCTCTGGAATGTAAATGTGCCACCTATTACCACTACACCAGCATCTTCCCCCAATTCTATTACAATCACCCTAAATAGGCACTTAAATCATACATCACTGGGTGCTCGGGCTGTCATTGTTCTATCTCAGTGTGAGGATTGATTTAAATGCAACAAATTAGTGAAGATATCTTCAGCGAGAGGTATCAGCAAAGCATTGTAAACTTCCCAGGAAATGAAGAAACGCTGTGTGAAGGGGTCAACCTGCTCGGTGCGCTTTGCACTTCATGCCAAAATAAACACAGCTACCAATTCCATATTCTCAGCTCGTTATTAACTTTTCATTTAACATGCTGACTTTTCTCTCAAGCTGATAAGAAATGTTCCCATTTGCTGTACCAAGGTAAAAGATTCTATGGAGAGAGCTCTGCAAACTTCCAATTAATTTAGAAGTAAATTCAGTTGACACCCTTGCTGTATATAAGTTTCAAACAGAAGAACGCCACTCTGCCATTAGCTAGGGTGACTCTCAGACTCTCCTGGAGGGACAGCAGGATTTTGGTGCTTCTTCATGAGATGGGTTCTTCATCTAAATCATGTGACTGAAGTGGCTGAATACTTCCCCAAAGGAAGGGAATATATCAGCATGCAAACGAACAGAACTCTTTCACAGAAGCTGTACAAATCCTGGCTATTAATAGCATGCCACTGCCTTTGGTTCCAAATAACCCTTGGAATGAATTCCATAAGTGTCACTGATAGAGACTTTCAATATCTTCAGATAAAGGACACATCCTTTGGATCCTCCCCTCAGCTTCAAGAACAAGAGAAATGGAAAGGGAAACATTGCAGGGCTTTGGGGAGTGAACAAGGGAGTGGGACTTCTGGCAAGCCTACCAAGGATCTGTGTGGTCTGTTGGTGATTTCTAACTGCAGCCTAAGTGGGGGGAACTGACCTCAGCACATATCTCTGAACTGTCAGTGGCTATTAAGACACTGCAGCAGTGGTTTGGTTGTGGGGGAAGTTACACACTCAGCCTTCTGTCAATTGTTGGAAAGCCTTTGTGGTCATGTGGCCAAAAAGATGATGCACCCAGTGCACTGCACATTCGGAAATGGGACAAGCCATTGAAACATGCACCATAGACACTTGGAGAGGATACTCAGGCTGCAAAGATGATTTCCTCCAGTTAGTTTGTGACGTTGGAAAGATTCTGGAGAGATTTTGCGTAAAATCTTAATTCTGGAGAGCTCATAAAGCATTCCAAAATATACTGGCTAAACAATTTTGTATTAAATAGCAACTCGGTGCTTTTGCCATGCCAGGTCAACTAAGTAACATTTTCCATCTCCTTGGAGTATCAGCATTACTTCATGTGGCATTCATGTTCCAGAAATGCTGTTGCTTTCTCTCTGACACTTTTTCTTTGGTGGTGATGAAACTTGAACATCATGTGGGTGGTGTTGCGGCCTTGTGTGTGGTGCTGAGGAGAATATGACCAGGCCAGTATCAAACAGGAAGCTGTGCTGGCAAATGACTTTCAGGCTCTGGTCTGAAAGTGGAGCTGAAACGGAAGCCAGTGAATGTGGCTTTGCTGCTGTGGGTGCATCTTAGGGAAGGAAGTGGCTTGCATAGGGCTGCTGGTGTTACTTGGATATCTATGTCAGTGCTGCAAATGCTGATGGTATTTTATTTTCTTTCTTTCATGGTGCATGGCCATGTTTGGCAAAGCCAACATCTGTTGCCCATCCCTAATTGCCTTTGAACTATTCAAGCCATTTGCTCTCAGTAACTACAAAGGGCAAACAAGAGTCAACCTCTTTGCTATGGGTCTGGAGTCACATGTTGGCCAGACCCAATAAAGATGTCAGATCACCTTCCCTATTTGTGAAACCACATGGGTTTTTAGGCAAATTAATGATATGTGTCATCATCACCATTTGTACGATTAGCCCTTCCCTCTGGCATGAAGTCAGAAGCAGGGAGGGTTCGTGATCATGTCACAATATTCAGCACCATGTATGATCCTTACGTACTGAAGCAGTCTCTTTCCACATCCAGGCTTGGGCTGATTAGTGGCAAGTTACATTCGTGCTGCACAAATGGCAGGCAATGACCATCTCCAACAAGAAGAAAGATTCCAGCCATAGCCCCTTGACGTTCAATGGCATTACTATCATATTACTGAATCCACCCACACTATCGATATCATTGACCAGAAATTGAACTGTACCTACCATATAAATACTGCAGTTGCAAGAGCTGGTCAGAAGCTAAGAAGTCTGCAGCAACTAATCCACCTCCTGTCTCCCCAAGATATGTCCACTGTTTGTAAGGCACTAGTTAAGAGTGTGATCGAATACTGTCCACTTGCCTGGGTGAGTATAGCTCCAGCAATACTCAAGCAGCTTGACACCATTCAAGACAAAACAATCTGTTTGATTGGCACCACAACATTAAGGTCAAAAATCACACGACACCAGGTTATAGTCCAACAGGATACAAATTCACCCCATAGGGATGTGTGTGTGTGTGTGTGTGTGTGTGTGTGTGTGTGTGTGTGCACACACTTGAAAAAGAGTGTGTACTGAGTCTTCAGGACAACATAGGCCACAACACCACACAACCCTACTATGGTAGCCTCTGCAAGACATATCAGATCGTCGACATGGGCACTACCATCACACATGGGAACACCACCCACCGTGTGCATGGTGGGTACACATGTGACTTGGCCAATGTTGTCTATCTCACACTCTGCAGGCACGGCTGCCCTGGGGTATGGTAAATGGCGAAACCATGCAGACGCTATTGACAACGGATGAATGGAAACCACACAACAATCACCAGACAGTAATGTTCCCTCCCAGTGGAGGATCACTTCAGTGGTCAAGGGCATTTGGCCTCGGATCTTTGGGTCCTCCAAAGCGGACTTTGGGATACACAGCAACGCAGAGTTGCCAAGCAGAGGCTGATGGCCAAGTTCAGTACCCAAGAGGACGGCCTCAACCGGGATCTTGGGTTCATGTGACCCCACACTGTATACTCTCACAAGCACACTCACACACATGCACACACACACTCTCTCACACAAACACACTCACGTACACACACTCAGACACTCACATAGACCCCCTCTCATACACAAATTCACGCACTCAGTTCTGAGGAAGGGTCACCGGACCCGAAACATTAACTCTGTTTTCTCCTTCACAGATGCTGCCAGACCTGCTGAGCTTTTCCAGCAACTTTGTTTTTGTCCCTGATTTACAGCATCCGCAGTTCTTTCGTTTTTTATTTAGGTTTATTTAATACGTTGGCATCAGTTGTATGATCTTTTGATCTTTTACTTATAAATCCTGTGTCTTGATGCCTCTCTCACTAAACCTGATGAAGGAGCAACGCTTTGAAATGTTGTGTTTTCCAATAAACCTGTTGGACTGTAATCTGGTGTCATGTGATTTTTGGCCTTGTCCAACCCAGTCCAACACTGACACCTCCACATCATCACTACGATATTGTTCATTCCTTTCTCCACTGATGCACAGTGGTGGCAGTACGTACCATGTATGTACATAAGATGCACTGCAGTAACTCACCAAAGGCTGCTTCAATTGCACCGTCCCAAATTGTGACCTCTACTATCTTGAAGGACAAGAAAAGAAGACCTAGGAGAGCATATCCCCCTCCAAGCCACACAACATCCTGACTTGGAACTGTATCACCATTCCTTCAGTGTAGTCAGGTCAAAATCCTGGAACTGTCTTCCACACAGCACTGTAAAAGTACCTACTTCCCAAAAAGGCAACTCACCACCACCTTCTCCAGGGCAGTTGTGGATGGGTAATAAATGATGGCCTAACCAGTGACGCCCAAGCCCATAAATGAGTAATAAAAAAGAAGCTTTATACTTCGCATTTATAATTCAGCGTAAATTCCAGCAGCTATAGTGTCAGGATATGAACTCATCTCCCCTAAACATAAGCCTGAGTCTCCAGTTTATTAGTCTTGTGACATTACCACTTCACCACCATATCTCCTATAGCATTTATGGCACAGAAACAGGACCAAAAGGTCCATGCCAGGGTTTAGGCTCCACGAGTCTCTCCCTCTTCTCAACATTTATTTTTTGAAACTATTAGTACATCTCTCTGTTCCATTCTCACTGTTTATCGACATAAGCCTGCTGAATAAGAACTTTAAATTAGAAGCAGAAAGAGACAATTTTGCCCCTTGAGCCTGTTGCGCACTTCAGTGATTGGTGGTCGCCTCAATTCCACATTCCTGCTTACTCCCTGAAAATCCCTGACTTCTGCAGGAACAATGCAGTAACCATACAAATAGGGCAGTTACATTGGTCAGGTCTGTAAAAGGGTATAAAAGGGTAACTGCTGGAAATGTTTTCATTTTTGCATATTAGTAGGAAAGCCCAGAAGTCACTGGACACAGTGTTGATCCAGAAAGTCTTAACAAGTTAAACAACAGAAACAGAAATTGCTGGAATACCTCAGCAGGTCTGGCAGCTTCTGTGGAGAGAAATCCGAGTTAATGTTTCGGGTTGAATGAACCTTCCTCAAAACTGATGGTCGCTGGGAAAAAGTCAGTTGACATTTACTATAGACAATTTACGGACTGACATTTACCATAAACCTGGCCTGCTGTGTTCTTCCAGCCTCCTATTTGTCTACCTTACATACAGAGGACATGGTGTCAGGGGAGGGGATAAGGAGTAAATGATAAGTGGGGATAGAGCCCAAAGAGAGAGAAGAACAGTTGGACAGACAAAAAGAGTTGGTAGCGATCTGGCTAGGAGGGTGAATAGCTGTTAATGGAGACTGTTCGTGTCTAATAATGGGTCGTGTGTAATAGAAGACTATGTGTTAACAAGGCTTGATGTGTGGGAGTTGGGATGAGGACATGGGAGAGCTCAAGCCCTAAAGTTATTGAACTCGATATCGGATCCCTAAGTGGAAAATGAAATGCGGTTCTTCCAGCTTGCACTGAACTTCACTGGAGCAATGCAGCAAGTCTGAGACAGGGATATTTGCCAAGGAACAGGCTGATGCGTTGAAGTGGCTGGTAACTGGAAGCTCAGGGTCTCTTTGCGGGCAGAATGTAAGTGTTCTGCGAAGCGGTCACCCTGTCTATGCCTTGTTTCCCCATTGTAGAGGAGGCCACATTGTTAGCAATGAATGCAGTAGACTAGATTGTGGGAAGTGCAGGTAAAGTGCTGCTTCACCTGGTAGCCTTAGCAAGTTCAATGTTTGTTATTTTGATGGAAATAGCAAACTGTCTCCAATAGAATAACAGGTTAAATATAAAATTATAGAAGTGGAGGCATTTGAACTAACTATTGCAAAGCATTTTCCACGATTATTTGGGCAGTTTCACAAAGAATATCCCAGCACTGATAAACTGAATCCTCTTACACAAGGTCTGTGTTGTAAGAATTTTAAACCTGCATTGGCCCTGAGCTTTATAATTTGGTTGATAAAACTAGCATCACAACTCTTATTGATGTAATACTGAAGTGAATTCCTCTCACTCTTCCACGAGGATTATAAACTAAGCAGTTTATTTTATAAAACTGGTACTAGTATTATTGAAAATATGATCTAACTGGTACCAGACCATAATCATGAACTGTTTTAGGTATTTGCATAAGTGAATGAAATGGCAGCATGGGGTGGGAAATAGAGGTGTACTTTGTATTGAAAGCATGGAGGGAAATGTCTCTTGGAGACTTGGTGAATAAAGTACCAGCTGATGTGATGCAGTGTGCAGTACAAAGCAACGATACCACAATATCTCATGCTCGATTGATGTTCACGTGTAGCTGGCTAGTGTAATAAGGTTGTTATTAATGGGTTAATGACAGTAAAAAGGGAGAGGGGAGATGAATTCAAATGTGTTAACCAGGGTGCTAAAAACAGGGCATTAATCACCTATCTGTGCTTACTTGGTTAAAATCATGTCAGTGTTTTGTGAAAGGGCTCTTGTGGTGCAGAGGTAATGTTCTTACATCTGAGCCAGGAAGTTCAGGTTCAAGTCTTAGCTGTTCTTGAGGTGTGTGATAACATCTCTAAATAGATCGATTAGAGAATATGTAGGTTTTTTTGTAAGAATCCTCATGTAAAGTCTGTGGGGCAAAGGATTACACTGTTTAGGCAATTTATATCTTCAAAAGCAATGGGGGGCTTCAGCAGTTCTGCCTGATTAACGGATGTCAGAGCCCTCTATTCCTCAATGGTAGATAATAAGGTTTAACGTGTACTCGATTTTGAGCTTATCTGTGTTTAAACACTTCAAAAGACTTGCTTCTTCTTCTGGAATCGGACCCAGTAAACCTCACCACAATTGTTGCAGCCTTGAGCTGTCAATTTCAGGAGCAAAAATAATTTCCATTTCAGCGTCTTCACCGCTGCCAATCACTGCCACCTTTGGGAGCCCATGAATACGTGTCAACTTTAGGCACAAGCCTGGCATTGCTAAGATGAGTAACCGGAATGCCTTGGCCCAGATCTTCCTGGTGAAGCTGCGGAGTACACTACCAATAAATTTTCTACTATGTTTTGTACCTTTCTCCTATTCCCAGCTCCAGAATAGAGCAATTGTCATGGCATTGCGCAAGTGAAACCATGGCATCCTTGGCTGTCAGGAATTGACCACACACCTCCTTGAGATCTGTCTTCAGTTCTGTTTTCTAAGATAACTTTTAATTAATTCTTCTTTCAAGCTCTTCCTATCCCCAGTGCCAATGCACTGCCAGGCTGTCACAACATTTCTCCTTACCCTATCCCTACTCCAAACCAGCTCAGAACCTCCTCACCTCCCAGCACCATATTCCTGATGTCCTTTAACAATCTTCCCCAAAGGAATGGCATGGGCGGCACAGTGACTCAGTGGTTAGCACTGATGCCTCACAGCACCAGGGACCCCAGTTCGATTCCACCCTTGGCTGACTGTCTGTGTGGAGTTTGCACATTCTCCCCATGTCTGCGTGGGTTTCCTCCGGGTGCTCCGGTTTCCTCCCACAGTCCAAAGATGTGCAGGCTAGGTGGATTGGCCATGCTAATGCTGGCAAATGGGACGAGATTAATTTAAAATATTTGGTCGGCATGGATAATTTGGACCGAAGGGTCTGTTTCCATGCTGTACAACTGTATGACTCTAAATTGCCCTGTAGTGTCCAGGATGTGAAGGCTAGTTGGATTAGACATGGGTAAATGCAGAGTTAAGAGTAGGGTAGGGGGTTGGGTCTGGGTGGGATGCTCTTTGGAGGATTGCTGAAGACTTAATGGGCTGAATGACTTCCTTCCACACTATATAGATTCTATGATTCAAAGGGACCACCTGTTCTGGTCAGATATCAGCACAACCAGGGAGCTCAGGTCAGGTGAGAGAAGGTGCGAGAGGACTGATGATGAGAGTTAAGGAAGTGAACCAGGCTTGTGGGTTAGTGAGAAATGAACCGGAGTTGGAGGGTCAGCAAGGTGTGCCAGGAGGGAGAGAGGGAAGTGGGTCAGAGGTGTGGTTGGAGGAAGTGAGCCAGGGAGGCGTGTGGGTCTTGGGGATGGTAGGGATGGTGGGCTGAGCTGAGAGTGACAGGAGAAAGTATGAGCATGGCAGCTGGGTGGGCAGGAGTGAACTGGGCTTAGAGGATGATCTGAGGTCATGGACGATGGGGTATGCCAAGGGTGCCAGTGGCAGGTTTAACAACACTGGGACTGATCGGGCCGGATTGAGCAGGGTCGACAGTCCATGTTCCTGGACTGACAGGTCCCAGCAGGGCTCCAACAGAGTGGACCAGAAATTCAGTGTTCCAAATGTTAGCTCCCTAGAAAGTCCAAATCCATTGCAGCCCTTAGTGGCAAAGTGTTCCTGACTATAGGTACCAAATGACCTACAGCAATAATATTTTACAGGATATGTGATCTTTGAAAAATTCCAGTTATTGACATGTATCTGATCTTAAAGCTTGAAAATGACTTTTTAGTCAGTCATGTAACATTCTAGGTAAGATTTTTGCACATTCATTTAACAAAACGGCACAGTGGCTCAGTGGTTAGCCCTGCTGCCTCACAGCGCCAGGGACCCAGGTTTGATTCCACCCCTGTGTAACTGTCTGTGTGCAGTTTGTACATTGTCCCCGTGTCTGCGTGGGTTTTCTCCAGATGCTCTGGTTTCCTCCCACAGTCCAAAGATGTGCAGGCTAGGTGGATTGGCCATGCTAAATTGCCCATCGTGTCCAGGGATGGGTCAGGCGGGATACTCTGAGGGTCAGTGTGGACTTGTTGGGCTGAAGGGCCAGTTTCTGTACTGTAGAGATTCTTTGAAAAAAAAATTGCTCCTTTTGGCCCCTGGATTCATTGCTCCCTTCTACTCTTTTGCATATGTCAGTGCAGTTCAGCCTTCTCTTTGATTCAGGGCCAATGCACATTCTTTAACCACATGAGAGGACAGCAGGTTGCATCTTTGGGAAAAATGTAAATCCTGTAATAAATTGATTTCAGATCATAAGTGCTTTCTTAGGGCATTGTAGTTTTTTGGTGGGACAACAGCACAGATATTACTGAAATCTGAAGAACCTGTAGGAGTAATTTTCCTAAACATTGCTTGACAGAAAAGCTGAGTTACTTCAATAAACACAAAACTAACTACCCTTCAAAGGAGAGCTTCATTGGCTGTAGGTGAGATGTCTGTTCATCATAGAAAAGTGTGATATAAATTCACATCTTTCCTTCTGAGCTCTGTATGCTACACGCTGACCAATTAAGGAAAATATAGAACAAAAAGCAACAGCATCGATCAATTTATCTGCAAAGGAAATTGTATTTGAAGGGAAACAATTTCACACATGACTTGTGAATCTTCCATGATCATTCCTTGACAGGGGATTGTAAAACATGTCTGGGGTCAGTAACTGTGAAAAGACTCAAATGTAGCAAAGTGCCAATTCATGTCATAGCTGGGTTTCATTGAGGCTACCTTCAGTTGGCATTTTGCGCCCAGCCCAGTGATTTCAGGTGTAACAGATTCAACCGTGGTGTTACATGTTGGGAATAGATTGATATTCCAGAAGAAAATCTGGTAAAATTGATCAATCAGACATATTTGGTCTGACTCAAAATGGAGGACCAGTACCACCAGTACATTCACTTCCAAGTATTACCATTTTTTAAATCTTGTTTATTTCCCTCCTGGGATAGTTGGTAAGATTTCTAAATTATGGCATTTAGCTTTTCATTATTGACTAACTAAAAGAGATTAGCCCCCTACTGAAATTTTGAACAGAATTTATGGCGGATACTTTTGTGGCAATGTGTGAAATTTAGAGCCTAAAGACCCCACCCAGCTTAGGATTTTTTCAGATAAAATGACCTTTTATAGGCGTTCTTTTTATAGCAACTTAGATGTGATCTCACACTGTATCTAGTCCTAGTGAACTGGCCTCTATTTTAAATCTCACTATCGGCGACTACTTAACTCTGCTGTGTCCTAAACTTATTTTAGAGCAAGAGATGTGCAGGACGGAAGACAGAGCCTTCTTTATTCAGAGCGTGCAGTGGGATGGCAAGAACAACTTCTGTATCGGGCTGGACCAGTGGAGGTGGGATGTTGGGAGGGCAGGAGATGATCTCATACCAGATATAGCTCGGGTTAGTGTTATGGACCACTCCAAACCCTTTCAAATATATTAAGGAGATAGCCTAGACCCTAACCTTTTCTTCTTTTAAAGTCAAGTATCAGATGCTGTTTTCCAGATGTAATTTGATTACTTACAAAACTTGGCTTTAAGCAAAACACACTTTATTCTTATCCTATAGCTAAGACACAAACAAGACAGAAGAATTGGAATAACAACTCTATTGGAAATTATTAACAGAATAATAGATTATCTAACTACTAAACAATAACTGTTCCAATATAGTAACATCCCATAAACATACCATAGCAAAGGCAAATTTACAAAAACAGAGTGTCTCACATGCAATTCTGGCAGCAGAAAGAACTCCATCTTTTTGCTATAGCAAAGAGAGAAAGATATAGCAGCTTTCACAACCAACCTCCCAAATCCTAACAACTACTGAAAGGTCAACTTAAAACCCTTGTTCTGTGGGAGCCTGACTCCACCCATTCATGCTGCTCCTATTGTTCCAATTTTAAAAGAAAGGGCCTCACAAGCTGTTTACTTTATTGGCTTGGAACAGACAGCTCTGCACATCTGTCTCAACCTCTCCTCGTAATATAAACCAGGACAAAATACACCTCTTAAAGCCCTTGTATTGTCACACTCGTAACTAAAAAACATTTGATTTTAGATTTCCTTAAGGGGCACAAAGCTTATCAAGGTCTGACATGAGAAACTTGGGTCTTCGATAATCAAGATCCCTTCCAGCTTTCATTTGGATCACATTCAAAGACCAGCTCACTCTGTCCCCCACCTCTCATCCCAGCAACTTACCGGTGTCTCCAGCTGGTGCAGCCTCCTGACCCCATCCACTAATCAACCAGGGCCTTGCCTGTGCTCGTGGACAGGCCGCTGAGAACGTTTCTGTTAATGACAGTCCAACCTCCAGGTCCCAGGAGTTCATGTTCACTGTAGATACTCTCACCTCCACTTGCTGTAAAATCTGGGCCTTTGTTCCAGCTATAGACACAGTTTGAGTTCTGAGTGCCTCCAGCAAGTTTCATTTGTTGGTTTTGTTGATTGGTAGTGGGCATTTGTTGACATAGTTTGTTTGTTAGCTTTACATCTCACTGTCACTGACCCACACTTGACAATGAAATACCATTCTATATCAGACCAACCACAAGTATGGAATTCAACCTGGAATTCAATCAGGTTCTGGGAACGGGCAGTTATCCAGAATTTGGAATACTGTGTTCAGTTTTGGTCTTCATATTTAAGGAAGGATCTACCTATATTGGAAGCAGAACAGCGAAGGTTCACTGGCTTAGTCCCCAGGATGAAGACATTGTTCTATGATAACAGGCTGAGTGATTAGGACCAATATTCTATGCAGTTTAGAAGAATGTGAGACAATCTCATTTAGTCATACAAGGTTCCAAGGGAGCTTGATTGGTAAGAAATTTTTGTTTTAACCTGGTCAGGGAATCTGAAATAAGGTGCCAGAGTTTCAGGATAAGGACCTGACCATTTAGGATTGAGATGATGAGAAATTATTTCACTTGCAAATGTCTGGAATTTTTGACCACAGAGGGCTGTGGATACTCCGTGATTGAATACAGAAAAGGCTGGGACAGGCAGAATTCTGTTTTCTCAGGAAATTAAGGAATGGAATGAGTGAGCTGGAAAGGAGAATTGAAGCCCAAGTTCAGCTGTGATGGTATTGAATGATGGAGCAGGCCTGATGGGTTATATACTGTACTCCTGCTCATAATTCTTGTGTTCCTGTGCTTTTATTTAATGATATAGCTACCAGAGATGAACAGTTCTTGTGGTCGTGTGCTATGTTTTTGTTTCTGTTTCTGCTCCCTGAACTCTACTCGACATCACTGCATCAGTGTGCTTGCAATTTTGCCCAGTTTAAGAATGGACTGTTCGGGGCTGCACAGTCATTGCAGCTCGACACTGTAACAGTAAAGCAGAAAAAAATGATTGTTCGCCCCTGTCTAATGTCTTTCTCACTCTGCTGGTACCACCTACCATGGACTGAAGAGCCTCTCTGAAAGAAGATAGATTTATTTCATGCAACTTTACAAATTTTTAAAATTCGTTTGAGCTTCTTAAGAAAGTCATTTTAGCTTTCTCATATGCTAACCTGATTTGAACCTCCAGTGGTTTCTGTGAGCCTTTTCCTTATTGTTTGATTTGTCCAACACAGCTGCTGCACCCTGGTGAGCGATTCTGTGTGAAGGACAATATATTGTGATTTAAATCATCGGAGAATTTGAACTGAACTAATGTGCTGTCGGAAAGTCAGTATCATGCCAACGGAACCAGCCTCTTCCCTCCTCCCCCTTTGAAAAACCCTACTGCCAATGCACATCGTCTCTGCTGATGTTCGGTGTTGCACAAGTGTTCATTTTCATTTCAGCGACCGGTTGTGGAAAGAAAAGCTATAAGGAATTAACTGCGGGCCATGCTGACCAGTTTTTAACACAGCATTGTGCAGCACTGCACATTGACGGCGGTCTCTGTGGAAGAGTTAGATTACCCTTTCTACAGCTGGATATCAAAGAACTGGTTGCTGGCTGCTGCACACAGATGCAAACGATTAAGGGAGGAAACCCGAGCTGTTCTGCAGGTCAGGCATGCACACTGACACACGTGGACAGACTGACGCTCGAGGTAGCTGCAATTTCCTGCCAGTAATAGCTCCAAGAGAGATAGTGCTTGACAGAGGACAGAAGACCTTACGGGCTGCACAATATAGACGAAGCAGACAAAGACTTGTTTTCACTCTTCTGAAGCTCCGTGGGTTTTAAAGTTTCCCTTCCCTTCCCTCCCAAGTCCTTTCATATTCTATGTCTGGCCTGTTGCTCCCTCCCTCAGCAGAGCCAGTCTGGCCTCTTGAGCTTCTTTGAGCTGCAGTTAGTGCCTGCCTCTTGGTCGTAGAGTCACACAACATGGAAACAGACCCTTTGTTCCAACTTGTCCATCCCAACCAAGTTTCCTAAACTGATCAACAAGGTGCAGGGCTGGATGAACACAGCAGGCCAAGCAGCATCATAGGAGCAGAGAGGCTGACGTTTCGGGCCTAGACCCTTCATCAGAAAAGGGGGAGGGGAAGGGGATTTTGAAATAAATAGGGAGAGAGTGGGAGGCGGATAGAAGAGGGATAGAGGAGAGGATAGGTGGAGAGGAAACAAACAGGTCGAAGAGGCGGGGATGGAGCCAGTAAAGGTGAGTGTAGGTAGGGAGTTAGGAAGGGGATAGGTCAGTCCAGGGAGGACGGACAGGTCAAGGGGGCGGGATGAGGTTGGTTGGTAGGAGATGGAGGTGCGGCTTGAGGTGGGAGGAGGGGATAGGTGGGAGGAAGAACAGGTTAGGGAGGCAGGGACGAGCTGGAGCCTCTTCCTAAACTGATCATTTGTGAACAAGGGACAGAGGGAAGCATCTGAACGAATGAGACAGAAAAATATTGGGCTATTTGATACTCATGTACAACAACCTACTTCTCTGTGCTCTTTTTCTGGACTCTTGCTGGGGTTCACTGGGTATACATTACAGCTAATATCTCAGCCAAGTGACCGTTCTTCACGACTGAGACTGCACAGTGAGGCTCAGCAACCTGCAGTTGGCGTCATAGTAGAAGCCACTTCTGCCCTCAACGAACATCCAAGCATGTGTACTTTCCCACAGCCATAGAATTCAGAACTGGGAACGATGTTGACAATGTTTCAGTAATCCAGAGAATGTGAGTTTGAAACTAACCCTGGCAGAATTGAGAGTTTGTAAGGAAATCTGGAAATAAAAAATTGGCACCAGTAAAAGATGCCTTGAAGCTCTTAGATGGCCATAAAATTTATAATTATTGAAGGAAGGAAGTTTGGCATCTTTACACAGCCTGGCTTATATGTGACTCCAGTCTGACAACATCATGGTGAAAACCCAACTCCCCTCCAAAGTGGCCTGGCAAAGCATTCAATTATATCAGGCGTGTGCCATTACATCTCAGGGCAGTCAGGGACAACCAATTAATACTGGGCTTGTCAGTGGCCACCACTAGCTGAGCATTTTAATTTAGTCATTTTAAAATCCTGGAAGTTCTTGACTTGTGGGCTAGCACAGGTTACTGGGACCAACTGTACTGTCACAATTGTCGCCACAAACAGGGCACAGCAATTCAGCGCAAATCAAGAACAACACTCAGATCCTTTTGCTCAATCCCACACAATATTTTACAGTCTTTCATCAAGCCGTCGTGAAGGCTAGGGAAAAGTTTCTTATTCCCAATTTGGATCAGATACCCTGAGCCATCCAGCTGCTTGATAATTATCGTCCAAGCAAAGCATATGTGAATGAAACTAAAGGCACACATTACGCTTTAATCTGACAAACACTGTAATTTTCACAAAACTATGACAACAGATGTTTAATGGCATGATTTTTATTCACTTGGAAACTTATATACATGCAGATTTCAAATCGATCAATTAAAATCTGAACATACAATTACACAAATGCTTGTTTGTCTACTTTAATTCTTTCACATGTGAAACAGCAGTCTTAAAATTTTAACAAGAGGAAGATTATAGCTAGCCAAGTCCCACATAAGGCTCAGTAATACAATGAGATGAATATTTAGTCCTATCGTCACAGTTTAGCTACAGATGTGGTTGTGTCTGTGGGGAGCCCTGCCCATGAGCTGTGCTTGCAGCAAATTTCTGCCACGTCCCCGCACAAGTTTCTGATTAATGATTGTTTAGAGTCTCATTTTTCTACCCACTTGTTCCAGTCCCATTCTGTTGTCTTTGCTCTCCCTTAAAGGATTTGCATCTGATTACACACCTACTTAATTTCTTTAAAATAAGCGTGTGAGCTTTCCTCTGGCAACAGGAAAGATTGGTGACTAGCGTCATCAATTGCCTAAGTAGAGCGTTTGTTAATACTGAAATCTTTTCCTGGGATCGATGCTCTTGTTTCATATTTGTAATATAAAGCACCTTGGAGGTGCCCTCTCATCATTTACACCAGAGGCAATGGTTTGCAAGAAACCGTGAGCTTTGCTAGTCTGAGGACTTAAAGCCCACCTGTTACCCACTCTTCTCCGTGATCTCTCCCTGCCCTTTCTCCGTGATCTCCTTCAGACTGCAGCCCTCTGAGTTTTCTGCCTTCCTCTAATTCTGGCATCTTTTGCATCCTCAATTTCGTTCACCCCACTATTGCAGCCTTACTTTCAACCCTGTCGATGCCCAACTTCTGAATTCCTGCTCTCCGCCCTCGCCAGCCTTTACTCTAATCTCCTTCTTAAAACCTGTGCCTTTCACCAAGCATTTAGTCACCTGTTTCAGCTTTGCTTCGTGTGGTGCCATGCCAAGTTATGTCTGATAGCATTGCTGTGAAGTGCCATGGGACATTTCGCCAGCTTAAGGTCTCTGTGCAGATACAAGCTGTTGTGTATGGATCGAGAGGCAGACCTTGACTTGTTGACATCTTGCCGCCGGGCAGAACCACACTCAAGAATGAGTGATGTGGTTGGAGAACCAAGCCTATGTCGTTGTAGCTGTACATCTCAGCCAATCTGTCTTTGATAGGGGCTCCCTGCAGACAGAATGAAATTCATTTTCAGCTGCTTAGAAAGGTTTTGAGGACTGCTCCAGTGCCGACCACAGTGGCATGGGTAAGCAGGCTGGTAGGAGGCAAATGTGCTCATAAGAGGATGCATTGTGACCCAGATGCCACCATGGCTGACTCAGAAGAAAGAACTTGCATTTAGACAATGCCTTTCACTCCCTCAGAATGTTCCAATAGGCTTTTACAATGAATGCAGTTCATTAGGCTATTGAGTTGGATGATCAGCTATGATCATGAAGAATGATGGAGCAGGCTCAAAGGGCAGAATGGCCTCCTCCTGCTCCTATCTTGTTAGTTTTTATAAACCCAAAACTTGACAGCAGATTAACTCCATTACTACATGGAGTCTGCCATTTTCATTACCACATCAAATAGCATTTTTAAAAAGTGATTTTTATTTAAAAAATTATTTGTTCATGGGATGCAGGCATCACAGGCTAGGCCAGCATTTATTGCCCAGAGGGCAGTTAAGTGTCAACCTCATTGCTATAACTCTGGAGACAATGTGGACTAACCAGGTAAGCAGAGCAGATTTCCTTCTATAAAAGAGATTAATGAACTAAACAAATTTTTTAAAATAAGTATCAACAGTGATTTCATGGTCATCATTAGGCTAGCTTTATATTCCAGATTTATATCGAATTCAAATTTCACACTCTGCCATGGTGGGATTCAAACCCATGTCCTCAGAACATTAGTCTGGGGTTCTGGATTATTCATCCAATGATATTACCATTATGTCACCGTCTCCCCCAGTATTCAGTCTTGCAATTGCTTTAAAAACGCAATGATTTTGTCATCCGAATCTCTCGAATGAGTGGAGGAGGGATTTGACCCAGCTAACCCAGCAGAAACAGTGCTTCCCATTACCAGGTTACTTCCTGGCTGCAAAGTCATTGGGGCTCCATGGTCTGGAGTCAGTGGACGTGGGGGGTGGTGGGGGTGGTTGTCGTTGGTGGACATTCCCATTTGCCAAGAGCTGCCGGGGTCCTTCGTCTCATTTGCACATCAGGATCCAAGAGCACATGGGCCAAGAGCTGACTACAAGTCGAGCTCAGGCTCACAAGGGGGTGGCTGCATGGCTTTCACACCAGAGGAGAATCAGTCCCAGACGATGATGATATTGAGGTACGGCCATCTTGCAAGATGATGGAGTACGTACAGAGCGTTTGTCACTTCTCGATTGATCATTATCGGTTGTGATGGAGAGGCTGATTGGTGAGAGGCAGGCCCTTCCATAAACAAATACTGTTGGCCTGAGATCAACTGATATTGTTTTTCTTCTGTCGGGCTCTCTTCATCATCATCTGGTCCTTTGTTTTGACCTCTGGTGTATCCACACCCTTCCTAGAACTGGTCTCCAAGCAGTTTCCTTCATTTTACCTGCCATTATTCTTTCATGCCCCCTTTTTGCTTTCTAACTTCCCCTTGCACCTTTTGTTTGTGTCCTACAAGAGAGGAGATGCTCCCAGTCTTAATCTTAGGTAATGAAGCTGGGACGGTATCAGTGGAGAAGCATTTTGCAGGCAGCGATCATAACTCCACTATATTCAAGATTGTTATGGAAAATGACAAGGATGGGCCTAATGCACCTAACATCAAAGTTGTAAACAGAGGAAAGGCAGATTTTAGTTCGCTTTGGCTAGAATGTACTGGGAGCAGGTAGCTTTAGATAAATCTGTGTCAGAGTTATGGGACACATACAAGAAGGAAACAGGGAGAGTACAGGACCAATAAATTCCAATAAACACAAAGAGTGCGAGCAGCAAATCCTGTGAACCTTAGATGTCAGGGGATGTACAAGGACGGATAAAGACAAAATGGGAGGCTAATGGCAGATGCTGAGGGCTCAAAGCTGCAGGAGGCCTGAAAGCTGCAGGAGGCCTGGAGCAGTACAGAATATGCAAGGGGAAACTTTAAAAGGAAGTTAGGAGAGCAAAAGGGGGGCATGGAATGGCAGGTAAAATAAAGGAAAATCCTAAGTTATTTTAAAAGTACATTCAGAATAAAAGGAAATCTAAGGAAAGAGGAGGGCATGTTAAGGTAATTTGTGTGAGGATGTAGGTCAGGTTCTAAATTAATACTTTGTGTCAGGCTCACTAGTGAGAGAGATGATGTGGGTAGAAATTAGAAAGAAGAACTGTGATATTCTTAAAGAAATGATCATAGAAGGGAGGTCTGAGTTGTCTAGCACGCTGTAAAATAGATAAATCTCCAGAGCCAGATGAAATATTCAGGAATCTTTGGGCCACGTCAAGAAAGGCTCCCTCTGTTATACAGTAGAGACCCCCCACCCGCCTTGAAATGGACAAATATTGTGAAGCTCCTCACATCCTGGACCCAGCACCTGCCAGGAGTCAGTGGCTGATCTGTGGACCTTCTAGAAGTGGACCTGTAACTTGGGTTAAAATAGCCAAAGCCACAGCAACAGGAGGTGGGATTATAAATTGCTTCAATACTGGCCTGAGTTAAATCAGGACCCTTGTATATCATTGGGTTCAATGGGAATAAACATTGGAAGGGGTGTCAAGTGAGCAGCCAATCTGTTAATCTCCATTTTTGCACAGTCCAAATTACCCCCATACCCTTGCGAGGTTAGTGGGTTTGTTTTATTTGTGCTGCCGTACTTGGCCAATAGGTTTCCTGTGATGAGTTTCTAAAGTGTTTCAACTAGTGTTCAGAATACTTGAGGGATTGTCGTTGTGATCATCGTAGCATTACTCCAGTGGTCTTTCTCATGAGGGCTAGGCTGCTATTCCCAATAAAAATGCCAAACAAGCATTCTCCTTTCAGGCCATTCATAATCCTATTTTTGCCAGTAGGAATTGTCCAATAGCAGTGTGGAGTGCCTGTCCCTCCAATTCCCACTCGCTATGATGAATTCCCATTTCGCCAGCCTTCCTCGACAGCATGGCTGAGATTTAGCATCTTCATGTGACAGTAACACAAATCCATTGCCTGCAACAATACATCAAAGTGTAACTCTGAAAGTATTTGTTGGGTTAGATTTTCTAAGTAGCACATACTTCACAGTTCCCAAATCATTGCTGTCATTCTCAATGGGACCTCGGTGTTTACGCTGAACTCACCAAGTAGCCTTTTACTGAGAGTTCCTGTTCCTACAGGTTGGAGATATTGCAGGATGAGTTGGAACTGCAGTGTAATCCATTGGTGAGCCAACCCAACTCTTAAAGAAAATGAGGAGTGTCCCTTACTCAGTGATAGCTACAATTGACTGATCCACCACCATTCCCAATTGCCCTCACTCTTGAAGACAGGTTACAAACAATTGGCCAACATTGACAAATCTGTATTCCAGTCTGAGCTCACATCTTACAGAAGATAATATGAAGGGAAAACATGTAAATAAAGCCTTTCCTTCTAGACGTTTAGCATTCACTACATAATTTTTTTTTAAGTATTTACATCTGCATTTTCCTTCCTTTGACAGCATCTGCTTTCAAAGCAATTGTATTTCTGTTTCCATTTGAGATAAGTGCTGGAACCAATTCAGCTCAAATTTCAGAAACAGGTTTCTGAACACACAGTTAATACTGAGGCAAATTGCACTTGGCATTTAATGTTTATAGAACTGCATTCACCAAGATTGATGTCTCCCTTCAGACAGAAATTACAGCGTGTTTGAAAACCTTTTAACTGTCAAAGCAAAGTTTTCCAAACTACACTTTGCCACTTTTTCTGCATCACTCCAAATTGCATGTTCTTCTGTTGTTGCTGTTCATCCCGTTGACTTTTATTGTTTTAAAACGTCGTCATTTAATCGATTCAGGATCAGGGCTGGAATGGAAAATGTGGCAGGTATTAGAGGAACAAAGAAAGGTTTTTCTAATCAGTTTAATGTTACCAGATACACTGTCAAAGAGTCCACAGAACATTGATGTGGCAGACGCCACAGATGCAATTAATTACTATGTGCCTCAGTGTGCCGGTCATGAAGCAGCAAAGGGCGAGGGCAGTTCAGATGCTTTCCATTTTATTTTTCTAATAACAGAAAAGTGTGATTAAAGAAATAAATACCATAGTCCCCAGTCTCATTAATTCAAAGTCATAATGCCCTTGGAGGAAGTCTGGCAGACTGTAAACTGCTGACATCTTTATGTTGCTTTCCAACGCCACCCCCCTAGTTTTCTTCCTTCCTGTCCGAAACACTCTGGGGTATGGCTCCACATGTAAAGGCTCCTCTCTGATACCTTTGAATCAGAACCAGTCCATCACACACAGCCTTTGACATTGAATGTTCACAGATGACTCAGAGAAAAAGGGACTTCATGCTGTCTGTAATCAGTATGTTGTCCTTAGTGTCTGCAGAAGTAGCTCACCTTTGAGTCATCGCCCCACTCCAGAGACCTGAGCCCAAAGCCTGGCACCTCAGTGCACTGCAGAAGGAGTTCTGCACTGCCGGGCGTGTTATCCTTCAGGTGGGACATAAACCGAAGCTCCATTTGCCTGTTCAGGTGAATATTAAGATCCTGAACTTTTTTTTTAATCATTCACAGGATGAGGGTGTCACTAGCTATGCCAGGATTTATTGCCCATCCCTAATTGCCCAGAGGGCAGTTAAGAGTCAACCAAATTGCTGTGAGTCTGGAGTCACATGTAGGCCAGACTAGGTATGAATGGTAGTTTCGTTCCCTAAAGGGCAGTGGTGAACCAGATGGTTTTTTCTGACCATCAGCAATGGATTCATGGGCATCATTAGACTTTAATTCCAGATATTTATTGAATGCAAATTCCACCATCTGCCATGATGGGATTCAAACCAAGGTCTCCAGAACAGAGCCTGAATCTCCAGATTAACAGTCCAGCGATAATACCACTAGGCCGTTGCCTCCCCTCAAGGCAATTACTGTTTGACCAAGTCTTGTCGGTTCTACCTATTGTCTGTCAACACTCATTCCATGACCATGCCGCCAAAAGACAATGAGTGATTTTTTTTATTGCTGTTTACAGTGCTGACAGATCCATCAGTTTTATACAGGTACAGTTTTGACAGTGATAGTAAGAACTGCTGATGCTGGAGTCAGAGACAACACAGTGTGGAGCTGGAGGAACACGGCAGGCCAGGCAGCATCAGAGGAGCAGGAAAGTTGATGTTTTGGGTCGGGACCCTTCTACAGAAATGGGGGAGGGGAAGGGAGCACCCCTCCTCTCTATTTATTTCAGAGCTCCTTTCCCCCTCCCCCATTTCAGAAGAAGGGTCCAGACCCGAAACATCAGCTTTCCTGCTCCTCCGATGCTGCCTGGCCTGCTGTGTTCCTCCAGCTCCACACTGTGTTATCTCAGTTTTGGCAGTGGTACTTGTTGGCAGAGCTAGGTTTTGCAGCTGCCCTCACAGTGCTGTCTGTTGAAGAAAAGGAAGTTGCATAAAGGCAGGTCTGAACTCTGCAGAATTTTTTAAGATCAGTGAGCCACTTCCCTGTCATTTTTTTAAACCAATACTAACATGTTAACACAGTGATTAAGTACAACATCAAACATGAAATGACCATTCCTAACATGGGAACGTAGACAATAGTTTGACTTTTGTAGCATCCCCAATATTACAAAACATTCCGAAGCAGAGGTGAAAAACAACCAAACATCTAATGGTGACCACAGGGTTCAAGCAAAAGCCAAGAGATGGGTATGGAGGAAGTTTTTGAAGGAGGGGTGCGAGGAAGTAGACAGAAGGAAAGAGGGAGAGTGTTCTGAAGAATGGGACAGTTGAAGGTTCTGCTACTGAAGTTTTGGAGGGCAGAACAAGATGACAAAGGAGATCAAAATTAAAACAAAGGACAATAAGTGTGCTTATGACAGATGTCAAATAGAAAATAAAATTAAGAACTAAGGGGAGCATCAAAAGTTCAGAGGGGAGACGAAAAAACAAACAACAGAAGCAAAGAGGAATTATGAGAAAAGACTGGCAGCCAACATAAGGAGGTATCCTGAAGTCTTAACATACATTAAATATTAAACAGAATGAGTAGGGTGAATTAGCAACCAAAAACGTGATTTACAAATGCTGCAGGGGCCTGGCTGAGGAGATAAATGAATACTTGGTATCTGTCTTTACCACAGAAAGAAGCTACCCAGGCCATGGTGAAAGAGGAGGGAACTCAGTCACCAGGAGGGCAGAAGTATTGGGTAGACTGTTGGTACATAAAGTTGACAAGGCACCAGGACTGGAAAAGATGCATCCAAGGATTTTGAAGGAAGTACAAGTGACAATTGTCGGGGGACTCGCCATGATCTTTCAGTCTTCCCTGGATTCAAGGAGGTGCCAGAAGACTGAAGAATCATAATCATTACAGCTTTGTTTGTTAAAGAAAGGTTGTAAGGATAAACCGAGCAATTACACACCAGTCAGTTTAACGTCATTGGTGGGGAAGCTTCTACGGACAATTAAAACTGAAAGAACTGCAGATGCTGTAAATCAGGAACAAAAACAAAGTTGCTGGAAAAGCTCAGCACGTCTGGCAGCATCTGTGAAGGAAAAAACAGAGTTAACGTTTCGGGTCCAGGTTCTGAGGAAGGGTCACCGGACCCGAAACGTTAACTCTGTTTTTTCCTTCACAGATGCTGCCAGACCTGCTGATCTTTTGCAGCAACTTTGTTTTTGTTCTACAAACAATTATTTGGCGTAGAATTAGTAGTTACATGGAATGTTGTTGATGAGCTGTACATTAGCTTTCAGAAAGCATTTATACAGCAGCACTCAACAGATTTATGAAAGAAGTTATAGGTCTTGCTGTAAAAGGGTCAGTGGATACAAAATTCGTTGAATGATAGGAAACCAAGATTAATCATCAATGGCTATCTCTCAGGCTGGAGGAAGGTTTGTAGTGGATTTGCCCCAGGATAAGTATTGGAACCCTTGCTTTTCCTGATATGTGTTAATAATGTACATCTTGACATGCAGAGGGCAATTTCAAAGTACGTAGATGACACAAAACTTGGAAGAATTTTAAAAATGCAGAAGTCCAGAGGGGCATGGACCAGTTGGTGGAGTGGGCAGATAGGTGGCAGATGAGTTTTAATGCAGAGAAGTGTGAGGTAATGCATTTTGGTATGAAAAATGTTGAAAGATAATAGAAAATGGAGTTTACAATTCTAAAGAGGGTTCTGGAGCAGAGGGACCTGGGTGTATATGTGCACAGATCATTGAAAGACTGTATCGTCTGTAGCTTTCTGAATAGAGACATAGAGTACAAGATCTAGGAGGTGATGTTAAATTTATATAAGACGCTTGTTAGACCTCAGGTGGAATATTGTATACTGTTCTGGATACCACATTACAGGCAGGATGTGAATGCATTGAAGAGCATGCAGATGCAATTTAGCAGGGTGGTTCCAGGGTTGAGGAACTTCAGTTATAAGAATAGATTGTAGAAGTTGGAGCGAAGAAGTTCAAGAGGAGATCTTACAGAGGTTTTCAAAATCATGATCTAGTTGGATAGAGTAGATGGGGAGGGGGTGCGGGAGATGGGGGAAGAAAGACTGTTCCCACTTATAATTGGAACAAGAACAAGAGGACATAGACTTAAAGTGATCTGGAAAAGAAGCAAGTGTGAAGTGAGGAAAACCATTTGTGCTCAATGAGTTGTTACTGCCTGGAAGTGAGGTGGAGGCAGCTTCAATTGGGGTAATCAAGAGGACATTAGATGATCATGTGAATAAAAATAATGAGCAATGGTGTAGAGAAAAAGCAGGAGATTGGCAATAGGTAGTGATGCTCGTTTAGAGAGCTGGTGCAAGCTTGATGGACCAAATGGCCTCTTTCTGCACTGTAACAATTTAGTGGCTATTAAAAACCCTAAAATCCAACGTAATAAAAATGTTTACTTTATTAAGTTGCCTGAAAGCAGTGACTTTGGACATAGGCCGGAGTGCACCTTTTGAACCGTTCACACCTATTTTGAGCTTCTATTTCAGCAAGGAATTTGATAAAATGCCACATCAAAGGTTAATGCAGAACATAAAAGCTCAGTGTAGGCAGTAGAATATTGGCATGAATACACATTTGGCTGGTTCACAGAAAGTGGAGATTAGACATAATTGGGTCTTTTTTAGGCTGGGGGAATGTAACTAGTGTGCCACATAGATCAGTGCTAGGACCTTTACTGTTTACATTTTATATAAATGACTTGGATTGTTCATTTTGGGAGGAAGAATAAAATAAAGCACATTAACTGGATGGGAAGATATTGCAGAGCTCTGAAAAGTGTCCTTGTGCGTAAATTAGAAAAGTTTAGTGTGTAGTTATGACAAGTAATTATGAATGTCATCATTTATCACAAGGGGAATTGAATGCAAAAGTAGGGAAGTTCTTACAGCTATATGTGGCACTGGTGACCATCTGGAGCACTGTGCGGAGTATAGGCCTCCTTATTTAAGGAGGAACAAAAATGCATTGGAGGCAGTAACCAGACTAATACTTTGAATAGTTCTGGTCCCCTTACATAAGGGAAGATGTACTGGCGTTGGAGACAGTCCAGAGAATGCTGACTAGGTTGATCCCGGGTATGGAGAATGAGAGGTTGAGTAGGTTGAGCTTGTGCTTGTTGGAGTTAGGAAGAATGCAAAGCAATCTTATTGAAACATATAAGATTCTAAGAGGACTTGACAGGGTGAATGCCAAGAAGTTGTTTCCCCATGATAACCTAGGATTAGACAGCGTCATCTCAGTTTGGACAGAGATGAGGAGGAGTTTCTTCTCTCAGAGGGTAGTGAGTCTGTGGAATTCTTTACCACAGAGGGCTGTGGGGATGCTGAGTTGTTAAGTACATTCAAAGCTGGGATGAAAAGATGTCTTACTCAGTAAGGAAATCAAGGGTTATGGGGAAAAGATAGGAAAGGGGAGCCAGGGATTATCTGATCACCACGACCTCATTGAAAGTGGAGCAGACTCAATAGGCCAAACAACTTATTTCTGCACCTGTACCTTATGGGCTAATGGTCTACGAATATCTGGACTGAGATGGTTTTCTCATAAGCAAAGTTGATTTGATTTGATTTTGATTTTATTGTCACATGTACTCAAGTACAAAAGTACAGAAGTGCAGTGAAAAATGTATAATGTCACCACACAAGGTGCCATCTTAGGTTCAACTACCTAGGTACAGAATCTTAAGAACAAGGTAGAAAGAAAGAACAAAGTTAAAAGTTAAACATTGCAGTAATTATAGTATAACAAATCCATACAAAATAAGGTTGAAAGTTACACATTGCAGGACTTCTTAGTTTTAAGTAGAAAATAAAGAAATAAAGCTGGAAGTTCAAACATTACAGTCTTTCTTGAGTGCTTAGCCACAGTGGGACCGCACTTAGAGGAATCACCTTGAGACTGGAAGTCCACGCTGAGACCATGCCAGGCTGAAAGACCGCCACATACTGCCAAAAGACTACCACACCAGGCTGAGAGACCACCGCGCTGGGCCACTGAGAGGTTGCCATGCCAGGCTAAGAGTCTGCCACACTAGGACGAGAGTCTATTTCACCAAGGTGGGATGTGCCACACCAGACCAGGAAGCCACCACAACAGGCCAAGAAGCCACCATGCCAGGCCAGGGGATCACTGCGCCAGACCGAGAAGCGGCCAGGCCAAGCTGGGAGTCCACCACACCAGGCTGGGACGTAGCCCCACCAGGCCAGGAGGCTTCCTCACCGGGTCTGCGCTGAGTTCGAGCTTGGGAGTCCGTGGCCGAGAGAAGAAAGAAGAGAAAAGAAGGAAAAATAGCCACAAAGAGAAGAACAAAGAGAAAAAACAAGAAAGAGAAATGGACAGAGCGAATGAGCTCTGTCTGAAGTGTCCTACACCGCCATCTTGGTCATCCCATGTTGCAGCAGTTTAGACAAGCTCAGCTTGTATCTGCTGTAGTTTAGCAAAGTAAGAGGTGACATGATGGAAACATAGCAGATACCTGAGGAGTGTTGACAGAGTAGATGTGGAGACGTTGGTTCATTTTACAGGAGAATCTAGAACTAGTAGTCACTGTTTAAAAATGAGGTGTTACCCAATTAAAACAGAGATTAAGCATTTTCTTTTTCTGTCAAAGGGTTTGTACAAGTGGTGGAAGAAGAGTCCTTAAGTATGTATAAGGCAGATGTAGACAGAATGTTGTTCAGCAAGGATGTGAAAGGTTATCAGAAGTTTGATGGGGATGTGGATTTAGGATTACATTGGATCATTCCTGATCTTGTTGAATGGCGGAACAGATTCATGGGGTTGAATGGTCTACTCCTGCTCCTAATTCATATGTTCATATGAGCTGTCGCCCTTTTGTGGGACTGTGTCAACTTGGTATACCTGAAAGAACCTGGCAGTTTGGTAAAAGGTGGAATGGAGAGCACCCTATTTCACTAACACAGGGGTGACCATTGTATCTCTGTTTATGCCAATGTGCCAACTTGAAACTGCAAGATTGGAAAATGATGCAAAATCTAGACATTGTTCACAGACATCCTAGAACGTGATTTAGAAAGTTACATAGAATAAGATAGTTTTTAAAATCCAGTAAAAATGAAATTCCCAAATTCTGTTAACTAGTTGAACTGTAGGGCCACATGGATCATGCTCACACTGTTTAATTGTAATTCTGACTTGGACTAGATTCAATTCAAACATTCTGTGGCCTAAATATCAGTAGCAATCAGGGAAGCTACCTCTACCAAAAATTGTTTCAAATAATAAGCGAATCTATTTCTTCAGAAAAATTGCCATGTCTTTATTTTTGAATCAGAGGAATAATTCTAGTGGGGAAATACGGATCTTTTACTTTAATTGGGAGATAATTCCTGTTCTCACGAAGAGCCAAATATTGTTTTATACCAAGTACTTGAACGTGTCTATCACATGGAGTATTGTGCTACATAAACATTTGTCATGAGATAAATTTTCTGATATGTTTATGGTAAGTCATCCATAAAGCAGTATGAGAGGCACTGTAATTTATCATCAATCTGCTGCTATAATTCCTGCATGATGAATGCACACAGTTTATTCAAGCTCGGTCATGCTTCGTTTGGCCTTATCATCAAAGTCAGGTCGGGACCCTTCTTCATGCCCAGTCCTGATGAAGGGTCTAGGCACGAAACATCGACTCTCCTACCCACTCTGATAATGCCTGGCCTGCTGTGTTCCTCCAGCTCCACACTGTGTTGACTGATGCCCACAACCTATGAGTGAATATTCAAAGAAAAATTAAATGTTCTGTATCCACTGCCTTTGAAGGTGGGAATTCCAAAGAACCTTATCAGAGAAAAATGTTTCCTTTTGAGTTGACTTCAAAGCTATCAAATACTGAGTAAAAACCGAAAGAGCTGC
>NC_063354.1:33693282-33762360 GCF_021869965.1 Rhincodon typus
GAAGCAGAGCTGCCTGCAACTGATGTTGGTTCACAGAGTTCCCGTCATAAGTATCTGTTGTCTGTGTGGAAATTTAAATACAAACATTTAGAGGGTAGTTTTGTGATAGGAGAAATAGCTTGATATGAGATGGTGTGGCAAATGCTGATATGTTGTATTCCTCCAAGGAACTAGCATCAACACAGACACAAGGGGCTGAATGGACTCATCGTGTGTTGTCATTTCAATGATTTTTCTGTATGCCTTCCCTTAAATTTATTTGATGCTTGGTGTGAAAGAAGCAGTTCTTAGTAGAATTGTGATAATCTTTCAATTAGTGATTAAAATCAGGCAGCTTCTGTTACCAGGAACAGTAACGATGTTACCAAAGTCCGATTAATAAAGATGGCAATGATATAAATACAAAAGAAACTAAATAGTTGCTATCCTTGTTCTCTTCAATTCTCAGAATTTCTATCTTCCATCTCAACCTCCCAGTTTCAGCCTCGCACCTGCACGTCCACTTATGTAAAGATGGCAGACACAGCTCTTTCATTCTCATAAACACCAGAACCAAGGCAATACGAGGGGACAAAAACAGATATACACTAGAAGAGAGAGAACGGACCTCATATGTAAATTAATCAGAGAGAAAACCATAGAGACACATTGGCTCTCCCAATCTCATTGATCTCATCAGATATATGTTCCATTCATTCTGTGGACGGAACCGAAGACACACACTGGAAGTGAGGAAATGGATCACAGATACACAGTGGTTCAGAAAGAGAGAAACAACCAGAGATGCGCACTAGGTCAGAGAGAAAGTCAGAACCACGGGCAGATATTGAATCAGAAAGAGAGAGAACTACAGGTACATAGTGAATGAGAGAGAGGAGAGACCCAGAGATATGGGCTAGGGACCAAATGCAGGTAAATGAGATTAATGTTTGTTAGTCGTCTTAGACATGTGGGCTGAAGGGCCTGTTTCTATGCTGTATGACTCTAAGATGTAGAGTGGATCAGAGAGAGAGAGACCCAGAGATACACAGTGGACCAGAGAGAGCCACAGAGACACAGTGGATCAACGAAAGAAACAAGACCACAGTACACAGTAGACCAACAAAAGAGAACTCAGATTCAGAAAAGATCAGAGAGAGAGAAGCACAGATCCATATGAGGCAGAGAACACAGGGAAATGGTACAGTAAAGGATGGTTTTTGACCTTTGGCGATTTTTGGCCCTGAAAAGTTGGTGTGACCGCCCATAATAATGTAGATCATGAATAAACAGATGGTTCATGATAAAAAAAAAGTTGACACGTAAAATTTCAGAAAGCAAGGTGGAAGCCCTAATTTCTGTAAGGCTTTGAATTCCACGTGTCTGCTAAGTTTCAACTTCAAACTTGAGTAAGTTGCAAAGTAATAGATTTAAAGTGCAAGTAGGAGTCTGCATTCCAACCAAGGACAGCAGAAAAGATACCAGGAACACATTGAACATGTGTATCTTGATCTAAAATATATAAACTGCACTATTTTAATACCATTTTCAGGATGCACACCATTACTCATGAACATCCTTCTGTAACACCACCCACAATGTTGAGCAAGAGGAGCTGTAGTTTTATTTATTAAACTGCCTCATGCAAAGTCAGCTTTTTCTGGTTAATGCTGAAGACTTGAATGATCTGATTACTGCCATAGGGCATTTGGCTTTGGTAGAGAATCAATTATAATCCATCTTGAGTGCATAATTGAAGCTCCTCCGGGGATATGGTGAGTCAGTGCTGAGCCAAACAGACCTCAAAGGCCCAGCTGCGATCCCCTGTTATTGCTGAGTCAGCCATTCCCAAACAATGCAGCAATTTGCCTTTGCACCTGTTCCTGATGAAAATGGAAGGCTGCCTCTTGCTCACTGTGTGGTCAGCCTGCATCTTTTTGGCATAGCAGTGATACACCAGTTCCCGAGATCTGCACTACTATCTCTGGCTCCATTATCCCAATGACAGGGTGTGTGCCTATTGTTATGAATGCTGAACTTTACATGACAGTTATATTTTATAAATATCCCCTTTACCTAACGTACAAAGTTTGGAAACACCTCAGCTCACCTCAGCATGCCTTTGTGATCTGGTTGCCATGGGGAGATAAATTCAAATGGAAACCCACTGCAAAGATCAAAGAATCCCTACAGTATGCAAGCAGGCCATTTGCCCCCTCGAGTCCACACTGACCCTCTGAAGAGCATCCCACCCAGACCCACCCCATCCCATCCCTGTAACCCCACATTTCCCATGGTTAACTCACCTAGCCTGTACATCTGTGGACACTATGGGCAATTTAGCATGGCACATACACCTAACCTGCACATCTTTGGACTGTGGCAGGAAACCTGAGCACCTAGTGGAAACCCACACAGACAGTCAACTGAGGGAGGAATCAAACCTTGGTCCCTGGTGCTGTGAGGCAGCAGTGCTAACTACTGAGCCACCGTGCTGTCCCAAACAAGGGGTAACAGTTTTCATATCTTTATACAGAAAAGGGGCAGCTACTTTTGAGAACAGAGACACAACGAAAGCTGTAAATGCTACAAGCACCCGAAAGTGTGCATATGCTTGAAGAAGATCCCAAGGTAATTCAGAAGTGATGAAAAGCAGTGGCCAGTTTCAAAGATGGTGCAGCTGGAAATATGTGGCATTTTGAAGGAAGAGGAATCTAGAACTCAATGCCCTGATCATATCCTACATTGATTCTGAGTGATGAGGGATAGAGATTGTGAGGCCTTTGGTAGACAGCTCAGCATTGAAGCGTGAGCAGCCAGGCAGAGTTGTAAGATCATATACACAAAGCACATGGCATCCTTGAAGATGAACTCTCTGAAATTCACGGCACACATACAACATCAATGACCATTTTATGGAACGATATATTTTAAAATAAAACCAATTGAAAATATAAAGGAACTCATGTTACCAGTTTGCAACACCACCCTGCCCCATGACTTTCTTCTTAATAACTGTTTCGATTTGAGTATCCCATTCTTCACCCTGTCCTTACCTCATGCAATTTCCAATTTAAATCTCTCCAATCGATGTTTGAAAAAGATCTCGTTCCTCATGTCACAAGTATGAGTATAATGTGAATACCAAAATGTGTTGCCATTTTAGCAGTAAACATAGGGACTAGAATGCAGTGAGGAGGAGCCCAGTCAACAGCTCCACAGGATAATGGGCAAAAAATGACTTCTAATGAGAAATATAACAGAATGCTCGCTGTAAATTCTGAAACCAGCTTGGTGGAGGAAGAAATTGATATGGAAGCTTGGCCACCAAGAGTTTTGTCCCCACAGATATTTGCCAGAAAGCAACATAATTTCCTGTCCTTGACTCTGAGTCTCAGCAACAGCTTGGCAGCAAATCTGGGAGCATTCCGGTCTAACCAATCATCCCATCAGATCTCCTGACCTTATTCCCAACAAAACCTATGTTTGCCATTCTAGGCTGTAAGTGGGACACACCTGAAGCATTTTTTAATCACCAGTCGATTCGTCACAATCAGGACTAAACAAAGATTAAAAAGTTGTCAGTGAAGAATGTAGATGTATCAGTGAAGGATTCTTGTTGAGGGAACGTTTTGCAACTCTTTGGATTTTGAGCTCGACTGAGCCGTGACTTGGTCTCTCAGTATTGCCATCTGGCTCATTGACTCACAAGTACATTTGATCATTCTGGAAAGATCCAATCCATGACTGAAAAAGTTAAGAGAATGTATGAAGCCTCTTAGGCAGAGGAGCTGAGAACAATAGTCAGCTTGTCTGAATAAACTGTCCCTAACTACCTTCACAAGTATCCAGTACCAGGAATGTAACAGGAACTTTTCCATTACCCTCCCTTTATTTCTAATTATGAACCACTTGTAAAGGATAGAAAATAAAACCTCAAAATTTAAATATATGTACCAAAAGTAATGGCAAGCAGTGTATTGTAAAGCAGCGACATTTCAGAAACATTAATCTGGCGGTAGATCTTAAGAGCAAACGATCAAGCAGTTTCACACCAAGGCTGAGCACTTGAGGTGCTACATTCGTGATACTGACACCTACATAGGTGTTTTTTTTAAAAAGTACTAGAAGGTGAAATTCAGAATTAACAGTGACATTAGCAGTGACAAAAGATGTTGACTTAAATGGTAACTTCTTGACTGATAACAAAAAATACTACACCTCGAAAATAATGTGCCAAGATCGCAATCTTTTCTTATTTTTTAGGAAATAACCTACAAGGGAAAATGTGGTTATAACACTACAGTTTTGTCCAGTAATATTTTACGTTTGCAAGGTACTGAAAATATTTTTTGTAAATTAAGCATTGCCAAGAAAATGTCACAGAGTTAATGTAGGATGTTGGCATGAACATTACCAGAGACTCTGAGAGACTGTAGAGATAGCCAGAGATTGTGGATAGAGTGACCAATGAAATGTGTGTAACTGACTGTAAGTATATGTACAGAGCAAACAGGGAGTGCTAAATGACCTTTACAGGATATCAACACGTACAGCATAAACCCACACCCATAAGACTTAGCTGATTATGTCCCATACAGGAGAGGCTTAATGCAAAGAGGCTTCTTCACAGCAGAAAGCCAGAGTCTTGAAGGGATTTTCTAAATATTCCATTGCTCTGCTTCGTTCCACACATTAATACAAAAGGGAAATGTTGCAGAAGCTAGAAATCTGCAACAAAAGTAGAGAAATCTAGAACTAGAACAGTCAGGCAGACCATTGGGGATTGACATTTAATCTCACTCATCGTAGATTTTCACTTTCATTTTTTTTATCCTTGTACCTTTCACTTGCATAAAACTTTTAATTCCATTTCTAACTTGCCCCAGTAAGCTAGTCAGCTGAAACGTTGACTCTGCTTTTCTTTCTAGAGATGTTGCCAGACCTGCTGAGCATTTCCAACAATTAACGTCCTTGAGATCAATGGATTTGCTGGTGCCTTCGCCATCCAGCCTTTGCCTCATTACACATGGTTTTTGTTCATGTTGGCCTTGTATTTATAAGGATCTGATCATAAGAATTCCTTTGAGGCCTCTGAACAAATCACACTTGAGATAACGCAGTGTGGAGCTGGAGGAACACAGCAGGCCAGGCAGCATCACAGGAGCAGGAAAGCTGACATTTCGGGTCGGGACCCGAGATGCTTGTGTGGTAAAGTGACCTCTGAGACGTTTTGTCTGCAGATATCACCACCCCTGGCAAACCTCAAGAGGCTTACAGAAGGATTTTCAGAGTTTAAGACCCAGGGAGCTGAAGGCACAGTGAACATTGGTGGAGTGATTTAAGTCATGGAGAAGGCTAGAATTGAAGAAATGTGAAGATGGTGAAAGACAGAAAATGGGAGAGATAGGATAGAAAGGGGAGACAGGATAGAAAGGGGAGACGTCATGGAGGATTTTGAAAATAGGGGTAAGAATTTTAAAATCAATGTGTCACTTGACTGGGTGCCAGTTAGGTCATTGAGGACATGGTGATGCATGAACAAACAGTGTGACAATTTAAAGACAGTGGCAGGCATTGAGTGAGGAAGAGAATGTGAGCTGAGTGTTGTCAGTGTACATGCTGGACCTGATCTTATATGATGAAAATAGAAATTGCTAGAAAAGCTCAGCAGGTCTGGCAGCATCTGTTGAGAGAAATCAGAGTTAACGTTTCAGGTTAAATGACCCTTCCTCAAATTTTATATGCCAAGGGACAACATAGAGAAACCAAGGGAGCCAGTCCTTGATGCTTCAAAGGTAACAGTGCAGGAATGGAAAGAGAAGACCTTGCAACCATATCAAAAAAGCCCTTTGCTGTGTTTCAAAGATAAGGCCATCATTCCTTTCTTTATGGAAATTAGCAGTTCTGATGCACAGCCCTTCCAAAGTGTGACAAATTACAAATAGAAGCAATGTTGTCATGATAGCATTTCATATCAACTCCACTACATTTGAACAGTAATTGAGGTCTGCCACAAAAACTACAGAGCAGGTTTCCCTTCAACATGTTCTAGATACCAGCACACGTCCCGATTACATTGGGATGTAATGGAACTGGGTGTCTGCATTGACCCAGTAATGATCTTCTTCAATTCACGTGCTGCCTTTTCTTTTACTGCAATGTTCATTTATAGGATTGTCCATTTTTTGCAGATCTGGTGTGTCCTGCTAAAACCAGCGATGTTGCCCATATGTCTTTCCAATACTACAAGTAAACTCTTCGGCCACTTCTCAACTTTCCCATCCACAGCTAGCTTATGTCCTGTAGGAGCAGGTGCCTGATCTTTTACTGTCCAGTCAACCACAGGCCACTCACTCCTTGAATAGCTTCTACTGTACCTGCAGCCTGTTCAACTCAGGGAATTGGGATTTGGTTATGGAACTGGGTGTATCCTAGTGGAGTTTTCTACAAGTTGATTTTTGACGTGAATGAAGCTTGGAAAATTAAGTCAGGACAGTAGGGGTTGGATCCTCGAGCATTCCGATGTTTCTGTATGGAGTGAAATTTGAGTGACGGCACGTGGATAGAGAAGTTGCAAAGAGAATTTAGCTAGGGGCTGAAGACAGAGCCGTGGAGTTGTTCAGGATAAAACCAGAGAGCTGGAAGAAATGACTCTGTCGATTAGAGAAGTAGTAGGAAAACAGGAATTTGAAGCAGAGATGAAAGAAGGACAGATTCAATAGAGCTTAAAAATGAAAAACACACTCAGTATTGTGTGTGGGCAGAAATGTGGTGGAACACACAGCCAAATGAAGAGGCATTGATGAAGATAAAGGAATTACTGTCTGAGTCACATTCTATCAGACACAGGATATGAACTCATTTCAGTGGTGGGTGAGACTGTTCTTGTTTTCGAGGCAGTCAGAATTTCTGTCAACAGGATAGAGAGGGGCATTAGCTGGAGGAGAGTGTACAGGAAGAAACTGGGATACAGAGGAAATGAAAAACTCTGACTCCACAGCAAATGATTGAGGTAGATGAACCAAGAAGAGGAAGATGAGTGAATCAAAAACAGGTACCAAAATGGGCAGGGTGAAGCATTCCTAGCCAGGAACAGACGGAAGCTAAGAAAATGTTGATGAGAAATGTAAACTTCCAGTGGAAAAGATCCATAGGAAAGTAAATGAAAGTAAGGTGGAGAGCTGAAACACCCATGCAGTGGAGTTGGGCATAGAAGTTAAAGGGAACAGGAAGGAGAGGATCATACTCAGTCAAGAGGCAGCTGGTGGAAGGGTAGAGGAGCTCAGATTGAGGAAAAGATGATTAGTGAACTGGATTCAAAGGAGAAAAGCATGTCGTTCCTTTGTAGTGCTGTAGGTATTTTCTTCCACATAGATTTAACAGGAGATTTATACTGTTTTTTTGCTCGGGTACCTAAATATGATATCCTTTATGGTGAGTTTTTTTGCAGCTGTCATAATATAGAGGAATTTTCATTTGGTCATGACTTTTATTAAATTGAATATTATACAGATGTGTTTGTAGGTGGGGGCAGGGAATGATTTCTTTGAAGATTGCTTAAGTCTCTGAGCTTCATAAAATTGGAAATAAGCAGCCATCATTATCCTTTGGGTGTTTTTTTCTAAAGTGTTTTTTTCCCAGTAGGAACAATGGAAGCAGCTTTTAGTCAAAATGAACAGTCAGTGAGGAAGTGAGTATTGCTGAAAAAAACATACATTTTGTTGACATTTTGGTCTTACATACACCAGGATATTTTGCAAGAATTCATGGGGAAAACCACCATTTATACTGCATGAGAGAAGTATGCTGATTGGTTGGTAAAGGCGTTGCTGTGGAGAATGCACCCACTAATGCTGATTGACAGTTAACTGTTAGGCTTTGTTTAAATTTTAAGTCTGCAATAGCTTTGCCTTGAGAAAAGAACCAGCAAATAGCTGTCACCTAGTCTATTGAGATGAAATTGGTGCAGGGCATACACGTTATTCTCACCTGTGATGGGTGAAAATAATTCATGCTGAAATCAGGTTGCTGCAAAATCAGATCTTTGTGTATAGTGAACACAGTTTGCCATTGGACTGCTCCACATCCACCAACCCTATATCCACCGATTAGGAGATAGTAAGGATTGCAGATGCTGGAAGTCAGAGTCGATAAAACATGGAGCTGGAGGAGCACAACACATCAGACAGCATCAGAGGAGCAGGAAAGTCGATGTTTCAGGTCTGAACCCTTCAATCAGGCCACTGTTTTAAAATGGAAGAACTAGTCCAGGCTCCAATGTCATGAAAAAAGTTGAAGAAAGTTTAATTAACCCTTTTTACATTGCAAACTAGTGGTGATCATACACGAATCGAACATTTTAGTTACACCTCAGTTCTTGTTTCTATGTTGGCCAGTTACAAGTTGAAATTATCACTTGAAATTGGATGTTAATACAGTGGAAATAGAAAAAAGATGTTTTTTGCAAATTGGCACTTAGTCATCCATAAGCTGCTCAGTGATGCTGTTTGGTTTCCACTGGGATCACTCAGTTCCTGACATGGTTACAGTTTTGGTTCAAATATAGACAAAGAGCTGACTTCCAGCTGGAAGTGAGAGTGACTGGACCTGACATCAAGGTAATACTTACTGTGTATGGCACTTTGGATGTATGTTTGAATGATTGAAACAAATTGGCCGAAAATCTTAATTGAAAAGTCAATTCCAGAGTTGAGGAAATTCAAAACTTCTACCTCTGTTGGAATTTTAAACTGTAACATGTTAAAATTTGGGAATTATATTTCTTTTAGATTTCCACAGTTGTATTGGTGATCACACTGAAATCACTGCATATTGCAGCAACCCTTTTGCTGAATTAAGGTCAATGGGTGGTGGACGAACAATACCTGAAATGATAGTTACTTCCACCAGCCTAATGCATCTTATTCTTCAATGCTGAAGTTGCACAACTCAGTCATCACAATTTGTTACAAGCACAGCTAAGCACCTTCCAGGTAGGGCTTCTTGTTTTGAGGTGGAATCGTGGCAGGTTGGAAGTTCCAACCACCCCTTCAGTCCCACTGTAATCCCAATGTATGAGGTGCCTTAGCCCCTTCCTGTTAACCTTACTGCCTGCACTCTTGTCACGCACTATCCATGGCCAATCCAGCAAGTGCAGGCATACTGTTGGGCCTCCTCATTATCATTCTTGGCCAAACACTGCAGAATAGTGGCCAATGATGATCCTTATCTTGTTTCCCTTCTGTTTGCAGGGAAGTTTCTGGTCTCTGTTCTACAGTACACTGCAATAGAGTAGCTGAAATAATTTATTTAAGCAGAGTGTGTACTCAGGCCTTCACCCAAAGGTACTACCATACCTCCCAATTTGCAAAACATTTATTTTAATTCACTTATGGGACATAGGCATCACTGCCTAGGTCCGCATTTATTGCTTGACTCTAGTTCCCCTTGAGAAGGTGGTGGTGAGCTGCCTTATTGAACTGCTGCAATCCATGTGTTGTAGGTAGACCAATAATGCCATTGGGAAGGGCATTCCAGGATTTTGGCCCAGCAACAGTGACGGAACTGCGATATATTTCCAAGTCAGAATGGTAAGTGGCTTGGAGGGTAACTTGCAGGCGGTAGTGTTTCCAAGGGGACATTTTCACGTCAATGAAAATAAGGTAGTATATTGTTCAGATTATGCAGAATGGATGGCAATCACCTTAGTATCTAGCAAAATGGTCAAAATTCTTGTAGTAACACTTAGGTACTGCATATGTTGGAGATGTAAAATAAAAACAAAAAGTGCTGGAGAAATTCAGATCTGAAATGCCTGGATTGATGGCGTTAAAAATGCATAAACTAATGAATTTGCCAAGGTCATGCCCAATAAGAACCAACAGATCATCTGTGCTGAGGAGATAGTAGGAACTGCCGATGCTGGAGAATCTGAGATAACAGGTTGGAGAGCTGGATGAACACAGCAGGCCAAGCAGCATCAGAGGAGCAGGAAAGTTGATGTTTCAGGCCTAGACCCTTCTTCAGCTCTACACCTTGTTATCTCAGACCATCAGTGCTGATGGGATGGCTATCTAATTACCTGCCGCCTTCCAGCTGGACTTTGACTTCACTAACAGTGGGTCAGGCAGACCCTCCATGCTGGAATATCAGAGCACGTAGCCAAAGATTACCTTGTTGATGGGTCAGATTCTCCTCTCCTCCCCTTCCTATACCAGAAATAAATCCTACATGGACTAAGGATCCCAACCGTAAAAATTGTTTTAAAATGGTCTTGTTCATATCTTTAAGAGTCCAAATCACAATCCTGACTAAGTCCGAAAATAGGACGCAATAACTGGTGATTACAGCTAAACCTACCTGTGTCAACCCTGAGTGGGATGCTCTTTGAAGGGTTGGTGCAGACTCAATGGGCCAAATGGCCTCTAACTGCATTGCTGGGATTCTGTGATTCTAAGTTGTTAATCTGCAGAGTACTCCTGAACAAACAACAACTGGACCTAGCTACCACGAACATGGCAAAACTGCCATGCACATACAGTCACAGAGCCAAGGTGTCTAGCTGCCTCCCCATTACTTGGATAAGGTGACAGTGAAAATTCAAAATATGGTGAGTTAAGGTAACCTTTTTTTGAACTGCATCATTTTCCAGTTCCTTGCTTTAGCAAATTTTTTAAACCATTTTAAGTCCACTGTTCAGAAAACTAAAAGTGATCTTTACACTCAAATTAATTCAATCTAATTTCCACTACTTTCAGTGGGAGAGGATTCCACAGATTAATGACTCCTTGAGAGAAAGAAATTCTCCCAAATTCCATGTGAAAAGGAAGACTTTGCACTCTGATGACCTCTTGTTCTTAAACGATGTACCCTAGTTTTAGTCTCCCTCACAAAAGGAAATATCTTCAGAGCCCACCTTATTGAGTCCTCTCAAGATCTTTTTGTTGAAATATGATCACCTCTCATTTCTGTCAACCATGTGAGTATAGGCCCAATAAATTCAAACTTTTTTCAGAAGATAACCCCTTCATTCCAGGAATAAGTCAAATGAACCTTCTTTGACCACTTTTCAATGTGATTATACCTTTTTTTGAATTACGAGACCAAAATTGTACACAGTATCCCAGATGTGGCCTCACAAGATCCAGTACAACTGGACTCCTATCATTCTTTTATTTCCATTCTCCTTACAATAAATGGCAACACTCAAATGTCCTTCCTAATGACTTGCTATATCTGCACACTAATGTTTTGCTATTTTTAGAGTAACTTCAGATAGGACCTCAGTGCTTCTTTCAACTGAAGCATGAAATTATTTTATCAGGCTCTTTACACTAAGGGTCTTCTCCTTATTGCTGCAGCTTGAACAGTTTCTCCTTCTTTCCAAGAAGCATATCCACTTCATTCCTTTCATTTTCTTTATTTACAGTACACTTTCATATTGCAACATGCCTGTGGTGTCCAACTTGCCTTAGCCAAGCCCATGGCACTTAGTTGGGATGCCAAGGCTCCAGAGCAGTTGGTGCTTTGATTAGGCTATTGGCATCAAGATCCTGCTCATCCTCCTCAATTAGACAGTGTATGCAGCGGCATCTACTCCAGTCAGATTGCTTTAGACTTCTCACATACAGCAACAAAAGCTCAGGACCCCATGCGGCCCTGACAACAATGTGCCAAAGCCCACAGGAAAATGCAGCATATGGAAACTTTAATCAACATAATGGGTTAAAAAGAAATCATAATGGAGCAAAAATGACATTCATGGAACATACAGTAAATAGCAGTAAGATCAAAGCAGTTGTCTGATTATATCTTTTAACTGTATAAACTTTACATTCAAAACACTATAAACTGATTAGCATCGTCAATTGCATTCTCAGTATGGCTATTCCAGATAACCAGGCATTGAAGGAGAGTCTCTAATCTTTGCATACTTTCATTTAGAGTTTTACATTATAAATACACACTTCTAATCATAATAACCACCATCTCAGTCTCCTATATATAGGAGAACATGGAAGTCCCCAGTTAATGTCCACCAGCTGAATACAATTGAACGCCTAATTAATATACAATTAACATAATTGTGAGTGGATTGATTTCTCTCACAGCGCCAATTAATGCCGGTGAGAAGGTGAATTTAGCACGTGCCGTTGCAAGGGATTTGATTACTGATCACAAGATAAGAAGAAACAAAAGTAGAAAGACATTCCCCAAATGTAAAATGAATCACTCCCTCAGGCTAAAATTTCAAACATGGCCAATCAAATCATTTTAGCTGTTAGCTGCCGATTGTAATTTTTCACTCAGTTGCACAGGACTATTTATTCTAAACTGTAATGGGAGTAAACTTGATAACACACAAACACAGGGGTGATGGATCCTACTTTTCAGCTTCCACATCGTCTTGACCCACACTGCCATCTGACTTGCAAGCTGCAGATGCTTTAAATGTACACTTTGTACTTGCTTACAACACTTCCCTGCACCATAACATTGCCCTAATGGCTTTCTCCTTTCAGATGCCCTGCAGATGCAAGCTACTCACAGCCAGGGGAGGAACAACAAAAGCAGTGCTGAAGATGTACTGTAATTAATTTTAGCATCAGTTCAGATGGTAAAATGGTGCATTTTTCCGAGCACAGTATAGATACGGATCTTTACGTTTGAGACACTGGGCATGGGTGACCTGCAGATCAGAGCAAGGATAAAACATGTAGCAGCTTGCTAACAAGCATCTTTTGATGCAGAAGACTCAACTGGTCACTTAAGTCAGGCTTTTGGATGAATGTTGATCGATGCAGGCAACAAAACGTATGGTGCACTGGGAAGTCTGTCAGAAAACCTGTAGCCAATGTCGAGTTGTCGAGTACCAACTTAGCATAGGGCTTTGCCCAGAGCTTGGAGAACACATGTGGACCCACCTGACGGCTGGCGTCTCACCTCCCAGTGCAGTGCAAAGCAGCCTCCCAATTTCTGAGTGCTGCACTGGAAACTCAAACTGCTCTCATATCAGGTCAGACTGCTGCCATCATGGCCATGCATTGCTGTACATGTGGCCTTACAGGCTGTTGCAGCAATCTGTCCTCTAGATCACTAGGAGCTGGGGGAATGGGAGTGGCTCTGTGGGAATACAAACCTGTTCCCTCTATCAGGGTGACAGCACTCATCACCTTTGCTCTGCCAGTCATCCAGCGCCTATATTTTGCCTGTCAGGAGCCAGCCCAGAATTGTTCATGATCATCCCGTAGGGCCATCTGCAAGTCAGCAGCCTTCCGCCAACTGTGTTGCAAGTTTGGATTGTAGTGTGTAGAAGCACTAGGACAGCATAAGGACTAAGGCACATGGAAAACAGATAGGGAGTGAATGCACGGGGGAGATGAGTTAATTTTTGTTTGCAAAGTGGCATTCTTTCATTTATAAATTTCCAACATGAATTAACACAGAAAATCCGAAGGCACACAGCACCAGATGGGCGTGCCAGATTTCACCATGTGAATTGACATTAGTACAAATGAGATTTACTTTGTCCTGTCCTTTGAGAATCGGAGTAAGCAAATTCAAACTACAGTCTGTGTAGGTCCGAGTTGGCTGGCAGTCATCGCTGTGCCTTCTGTAATTCCTTAACAATGAGGCTTTGTTCCAGGTTTATCAAACAATCTTTACTTTGTGATTTCTGGAGGTAACATCAGTGTTCTAGGCGTGTCCTTATAAAACAGTTTATGTCCACAAGCTCTAATGTCCACAAAACATAATTTTGGAAACAAATTTTTGCAAAGAAATTTCATGGTGCTGTTGCAAGCATTGATGTGTTAGTTGCAAGTTGCTAGATTTATCCACATGCCGGAAACTTGCAGGTGCAATCTTCGCTAGCCAAAGCTTCCTTGTTGTTGAATTGCTGATACAGTTGAGAACAGATTTTCCTGTTCCTGTACCCAGGATAGTAAATCATCTGAGCACAATGACTGAGAAATGCAGGCAAAGAAGAGTGCTTGCCCATAAGGGAGCTAATTTTCGTTTCGCCTGTTTAAATTTAACAACAGAAATGGGTAGCCTTATGCTGTCTGTTAGCTCTGTCAGTATATGTGCTGTTCTCATCATGTGCAGCGGCCACTGTGTTTCTTCAGCTCAGAGCTCCAATAGCATCAAATTGCCATCTGATGATATTTGCTGTTATTTCAAGCACAAAAACTAGAGAAGCTGTCCCATGTTCCACTTCTAACAAACTGGCATTTTGCTTTAACAATAAAGTCAATGTGCACAGTATGCCGTCAGGACTGATGTATATAATTTGGTCCCTCTGAGCTACTGTGAACTGATCATGCCAGTGTACGGAGACCAATCCTAATGTACATCAAAAGCCCAATTGATATCAGTGTATCCCATCTTCCGGGTAGCACAGTGCTCAGTGGTTAGCACTGCGACCTTCACAGTGCCAAGGACCCAGATTCGATTCCAGCCTTAGGTGACTATGTGGAGTTTGCACTTTCTCCCTTTGTCTGTGCGGTTTCCCTTTGGGTGCTCCAATTTCCCCCACAATCCAACGATGTGCAGATTGGCCATGTTAAATTGCACATAGCGTCCAGGGGTGTGCAAGCTTGGTGGATTAGCCATGGGAAATGCGGGATTATGGGGATAGGATATGGGGCTGGTTTGTGTGCATTGCTCTTCAGAGGGTCAGTGCAGACTCAAAGGGCCGATTAGCCTCTTTCTGCTCTGTCGGGATTCTTTGATTCAGTGAACCATCAGTTCAAGGATGTTTCAGGAAATCTACCAATGTAACTTAGTCAGAGCACCAATTTGACCCCGGACATAACAAATTAAAGGGAGCTATTTGCCAAGTTCCCAATGGTACAGCGCTAACTCATAGGACAAGGTTCATCCCCATTGTTCCCCACTCTGTGACTTTCTAACAACGGTTTTGATGAGTGTAGGGAGGGACAGTTAGTGAGTCAATCCATGCTCCTCCCTGGAACTGAGCAATCCTAGTCTGGAGCATGACCTCCTGGTGTACTGCTGACCCAGAGCTGCTCTCAGGATGATCTGCAGTCACTTAACTCTCAAGTACCAGTGGAGCCTTGTCAGGATACAGCCCAACATTGAACTGATCAGAATATAGAGGCAGTGTCCACTTTAAAATCTTTAAAGTAGCAAGGAAAAGGCCATTTTGAAAATGACATCAAAGTATTTCTGATTAAATTTGCTTCCACAAAAGAGCAGCAATTTCAACCAAAATAAAGTTTCTTTTAAACTTTCTTTATAATGCCTTTAATAAAATTATTTTCTCTGAAAATTAACAGGAGGAAGCTGGCCATTAGACATCTATGTAAATAATAGGGGAAACACTTAAGTGGAGGCAGCTGTACCAGCATGACTCAGTTTGTAGTCTGGTGCAAAACATAGCTTCCAAATAACTTTCATCACATCCACATTTCCTTGTGGATTTAGCTGATTTGGTTTTAAAAGGGTATTGAAAAGAGTCCACTGAAATCCTTTGAGGTTGCATGAAGCAAATTAGATTTTGGTGACAGACCCTTTTTTGTTTGTAATTAAGAGATTTTAATGTTGGGATGGAAAGCCTAATTTAGTCCTCAGGACATAGTTTGCTGAAAGGAAATGTCAGACACAAAGTATTGATAAAGTTACACATTCCTTTCAATGTAAATCCAATCAAATCTTTCACATTGCAGAAGAGTCTCATTACTAAATATGCAAGGATATGGCCATTTTCATTCATCAGGATTGTATTCTGTTTCTAAGAAATGACCTATTTTACAAAATTACAAAATGTTTTTTTTCTCCCTGTAAAGGTACCATTCATTTCTCATGTCCCTTTCATCATCTCAGTGAGCTTAGACCCCATCTTTCTGCATGACCTTACCACTCCCAATTACAAGTCTGACACAGGCTTGATTTTGATTCAAAATCCTCAGCTGTCTATTAGCATTCTGGTGGCCACTTGTTGCCAGAGGGGATTTTTCTGGTTTATACTCATTTAATCATCCCACTTAAATGTTGCTCCAAAGCAATCCAACTGAACTTTAAGACTATTGCACTGTATTGTTTCAGCATTTGAGGAAAGGTTTTCGGAGATGAATAACTGGTCTTCAGTTTCCCTCGTATTTAGCTAAAGAAAGTTCTTCCTTGCTTAATGACTTGATGTCAGAAAGAGAGTGTGGTGGTTGTGGTAAAGAGGTAAAGCTGGGTTTCATCAGCTGACATATGGAAACTGACCCCTGACTGTAGATGGTATCTCCAAGGGGTAGTGTGTAAACAGAGAGGAAGGGAGCCAACTCTTTCATCAGTGAGGCAGCCTTACCTGTCAAATGTCAAATCAACTGCTGTGGTGGATATTAGATCACAGCAAAAAAAAATCAAAAGATTAGAAAAGCCCTTTCAAAGCATCACAATCTTTCCTCAAGTACTCCAGCAAACCTAAGATCCGACTGTATTCCGAACAGTTAGATGGATTTATCAGCCGATTTGGCAAAGAATGCTTCTTTTAGTGTCTGCTCTAAATTTACCTTTTACCAATTTCATATCCTCTTGCTGTATTTGAATAATGTTAAGTAATTATATGAGTTAACCCCATTCATGCTTTTTAAAATGTTATGTACCTCTCTTGTTTATTCACACTCATGTTTTTTTCCTTTTTGGGAAGTAGCAGGGAGTTGTTGGAAGGATTGTCAGTCTTTATCACAGACTCACCATCAATGGCCAATAAGTCCCAGAGTAGGACATGGACACAGAGCTTTCTGGCTCAGAGGCAGGGCGGCATACCACTGCACCACGGGATCTCCCCTACATACCCCCATGCTTTAATGTTCTAAGCTGCAGAATAGTACAGCACAGGAACAGGCCCTTCGGCCCATCATGAAATATTAGTGTTACCCACATTGAGCTGAATGAATCAAAATAGTAGAGAAGAGCAGAGAATGCAGTGATGTGCAATAAGGGGAAAATCTGGCCCAAAGTGTTTATGTCACAAAGTGTCAAGATCTGAACTATGCCTGAATTGAAGTAGAGTCAGATCTCTTCTGTCTTGTATTCTTAATAGACTTTGTTCCAGCGTCAGCCCCGGTGCCAGATTTCATTGTACAGTAAAAGTATTTGTCACCAGGGACCAGAGAGTGGATGCGCAAACTGAAGGTTGACATTTAACTTTGCATTTCAAAATGCCGTACAAAGGAAGATGACCCTTAAGCAGTAGGTGGTTTGTTATGTGCTGAAGTGATAACCTTTATGTGCAAGATTACAGAAGGAGTAAGATGAATTTCAAATGAAATGAGTTTTAAAAATTGGCATGATCACTGAAACTATACAAGGCACTGGTCAGAACATAGCTGTGATCCGATCGAGCAGCACAGTGACTCAGTGATTAACACCACTGCCTCACAGTGCCAGGGGCCTAGGTTTGATTCCACCCTCTGGCAACTGTCCCTGTGAAGTTTGCACATTCTTCCCAGGTCTGTGTGGGCTTTCCTCTGGGTGCTCTGGTTTCCTCACATAGTCCAAAGATGTGCAGACTAGGTGGATTGGCCATGCTAAATTGCCCATAGAGTCCAGGGATGTTAGGTGGATTGACCATGGGAAATGCCGGATTACAGGGGTAGGGTAGAGGGTTGGGTCTGGACGGGATGCTCTTCGGAGGGTTGGTGTTAACCCAATGGGGGAATGGCCTGCTTCCACACTGCGGGAATTCTGTGATTCTAGTTCTGGTTTTGTTCTCTGTGGAAACATTGGAGGATGTTCAGACTAGGGTCACTAGGTTGATCCTGGATATAGAGGGACTTTCTTATGATGAGAAGTCGAGTAAGGATTGTACTTATCGAATTTAGGAGAACGAGAGGTGACCTTTATGAAATATATAAGATTCTTAAGGGGTTTGATAGGTGAGGTTGTTTGCATTTGTGGGAGAACCATGGAAAAGAAAGATCAGAGTGAGGAGTTGCCTAATTAATTCAGAGATGAGGAGGAAGTTTTTCTCTCTCAGAGGATGGTGAATGTGTGGAATTCTTTACTGCAGAGGCCTGTTGAGGCTGTGTCAATGAGTATATTCAGGGGTGAAATAGACGGATTTTTTAACCAGGAAGGGAATCAGGATGTTTGGTAAAAAGGCAGGAAAGTGAAGTCGAGGATTACCAGATCAGCCGCAATCCCTTTGAATGACAAGGGAGACCCAGTGGGCTGAATGGCCTACTTCTGTTCCCAGCCTCAGGACCATGAGTAGAGACTGAAGAGTGAAACATGAACATGGTGAAGTCCAAGAAATCACAGGGAAATAACATACTTCTAAAACAAACACGGAGGTGTAGGTAATTGAAAATGGTTGGTAAGTGGACATATCCTATTAAACACCAGCTGGTCCTGGCCAACACTATAGTCTGAAAACAGATAGTTGTATAATTACGTTGACTAGAAGAACCGGTTTCATTTGCGCTGTGTATCAACACATGCAAATCACTTCACCTCAGCAGGTAACTTGAGAAGCTTTATTGTCCCCGTAATTTGTTAACTGAGTTTTTAAAACAATTATTATTTTTCTTAAAAGCAGAAACCATGGGTTTGATACATCATCTGTGATTAACTGGATGCAGCATTTATCTTTAAAAGGAAGCAGTTGAGCACTTTGGAGAAAGACAGAGATCAGCATAACCCGTTTGATCTTTGTAATGGAAAATCGTCACCTTTCTTTCTTGTAAAGCCTCAAAAAATTGGATGGATATTTATGTACAATGTGTGTGCACCATTTTTGCTTCTGCTACTTATTATTTTCTCTGTCATTAACTGTGGCAGCATTTCGGAAAGAAAAGTTTGAGTCCCTCATCCCTGCTGCGTACTGGCAAAGCAGAATAGCGATGGTGACATTTAAACTCCACCAGAATTTCTCTTTTGTGACTTCTCTGTTGACTGGTTCCCTGTACATTAGTTGCATGCTGGCCTCCTCAATGCCCAGTGTAATGACTTAAGTGTGACATATGAAATCACTGTGTGAATTAAATGGACTTTCCTGGATTAGGGCAGTTGCTTCCAACAGTCAGTAACACCACCAGCAGGAGCTACAAGACCCTACATACGGGTTTGTGGCTACAGCGATATAGATCCTGACCTAATCTTCCATCCGTACAATACTGGAAGCTGGAAAGAAAATGAAGAAAAGGCTGAGAGAAAGATTGGATGCTGTGTGGTAAAACGTTCATCCTCACTCAGCATGGGTGATGATGTGTCAAAATGATCAAGCAACTAAAATCACAAAAAACCAGGGCTAGGCCTCAACGCTTCAAGCTCATTCCTACTTCAATAATTCAATCTTGTTGGGTCTAAATCTCAACTCCATCTACTGCTTTGGTTCAATGCGCCTTAGTACCCAAGCCTAACAAAAATCTCAGTCTCAAATTGGAAATTTTCTAACAACACTGCCTCCAAAGGGTTTTAGTGGAAAGAGCTCCATACATCCACTACCTTTTGAGTTAATTTCCAGTCATCACCCCTCAATTGCTTGGCTCGAATGTTGAGGTTATGCACTATTATAGAACCTACCCAAAGTTGTAGCCATTGGGATGGGTTCTCAAATCGGGCAGATGATGCACTGAGCAAGGTTACTGCCCGTGAGCCCATATCTCCCAGGCATTTCAAATCCTGAATGTAATCCAATGCTGACCTATTGATTGGAACTGTGTGGGTGTGGAGCAGCAACTACAGGGCTTATATTTTATAATTCCCTGTGCTGGAACACACCACAGCACACCTTATAGACATTGACATTGGTACAATGCTAATGTCATATTTGACCAAACCCCTCGAGAGTTTGCTGTGTCAGACTCACACAGGAAACCTCTTCCAAGTAAAAAATGAAAGAACTGTGGATGCTGTAAATCAGGAACAAAATCAGTTCTGACGAAGGGTCACTGGACCCGAAACATTAACTCAGATATATTCTTCACAGATGCTGCCTGACCTGCTGAGCATTTCCAGCAACTTCTGTTTTTGTCCCTTCCAAGTAACGTTGCTTTTGGTGAGTTACAATCACCAGTGTCTGTGTGGAGACTACACAACCAAATGCATTTCCCACAGGCTGGTACTTCAAAGAAATCATAAAAAACGTACCACAATTTTTCAGCTTTTTAAATAATTTAGTATAGTGTTTGTTCTATTCTCATTTGACCTACCCTTACATACTACTTATACCCTCGTGGATATACTATTCTGTTTTGAAAGCTTAGATTCCTGTAGCACCGGGATATGGAGGGATATAGGCCAAATGCAGGCAAGTGGGACTAGTTTAGTTTAGGAACATGGTTGGCATGGACCATTTGGATCGAAGGGTCTGTTTCCATGCTGTATGACTCTATGATATTTCATCCGTATAAATACTGTGTAATTAGTGGACAATCTTTTTCTTCTGACCTATATTCAAAATGGGCATTAAGGACTTTCAGGAGGAGTTGATAGACATAGCTTTAATTGGGCCCAGCAGTGGGCAGCCAAAGAACTTGGCTATTTCAGGGGTGATGGTCCCTCTTAATATTTCAGTTGTCAGGGCTGTCATTTCAGGATAGAACTAGTCCAGATGTGACTGGTGCACTCTCCAAGCAAATCGTCTTCTGGTACAACTGAAAGTGATCCCTGAAAGATCAGTTTTAAGTGTTAGTATGTGGCTGGAGCTCCTGTGCTCTTTCTCTCCTACACCCAGAACTGTGATACACCCCAGTTTCTCCCTGAGCTGCCCTCCTGCTGTCTAATATTGCATTAGTCTGAGTTTGGTAAGCTGCATGGGGCTACTGTTTGAGGTGTACGCTTCAACCGTTCTGTTTATGTTAGATTCTGATCATTACACTGACTCTGTCCTCTTTGTGGTTGGAAAGGGTAGATAGAAAACGATCCAAAATTTTCAGATTTGACTGTTTTAAAAGCCAAATCTATTTACTTCTATAAAGATCCAATGCATTTTTTCATTTAAGGAATACGATAATATTTGTAGCCTGCTGCCAACTGTATCTGGGTTCCATTGCCCAGAATATCCCATGCTTGTGAGATACACAGTCTGTGACAACCTCCAAGAAGTGAATAATGGTCTTTTATTAGGCAGTGGGGGAGATGATAGGAATTATATTATGCTGCGTATATATCAGGACCAGATGCAGATCTATAGAAATACTTCCCTCCGCATTCCAGTTGACCGACTTGGCGTGAGCTCATTCAAGGATCACAGAGAAACAATTCCAACTGCAATAAATAAAACCCTCTGCATTTTATCTATGACTTCAGCATGCTTGACAGTAGCAGATAACAGGAGGCTTGGTTCTGTGTGCAAGTCTGGACTGTAAAGATTCATCAAAATGGGAGGTTAGCATTGAAAGATTTAAACATTCAGCTATTCCAACAAATTTAGAAGTGCAATAATTCACTCTTTTTCCACTGGGGAGAACTTGGTTTCTATCAAAATGCCCACAAATTTGAATTGAGCAAAAACTATTGCAGCAGTTCTCGTTAAATCTCTGCAGATTCAGACTAGCAAAACATACGTAGAAATAACACAGTGTGGAGCTGGAGGAACACAGCAGGCCAGGCAGCATCAGAGGAGCAGGAAAGTTGACGTTTTGGGTCGAGACCCTTCTTCAGAAAATGCAAAAATGTTGCGTTCAGCCAGAAATTCTCCTGATGCACTCTCTGTTACTCCAACTCTAGCCACGTGTATGTCCCTCTCTTCCTTCCGTGCATCCCCAAAATCTGTCCATTATCTACAAGGCACAAGTCAGGACTGTGTTGAAATTCTCTCCACTTGACTGCATGGGTGCAGCTTCAACGACCCTCGAAGTTTGACACCAGTCAGAACAATAGAGCCCAATGAGTAGCAACCCCTCCAGCACCTTCATCAGTCATTCCCTCCGCTATCAGTATCCAAAAGCTGCGCTGTGTTACCACCTACAAGATACACTGCAGTGACTCATTAAAACTCCTTCAACAGCACCTTCCAAACCCATAACCAAGACCAGGGGGTTTTAGGGGGTTTCAGTTGTGACGGCCAGCATGTCGGTGCAGGCTTGGAGGGCCGAAGGGCCTGTTCCTGTGCTGCAATTTTCATTGTTCTTAGTTCATCTAGAATGATAAGGGCAGCAGTTACATGGGAACACCAAAACCTAGAAATCCCACTCCAGGCCATTCACCGCTCTGACTTGGAAACACCGCCATTCCTTCAGTGTTGCCTTGTCAAACTCCAGGAACCCCCTCTCTTAACGGCATCGTGGGTGGACCTACATCAAATGAATTGCAGTGGTTCAAGAAGGTAGCTCACCACATGTTCTGATAGGCACTTAGTGATGAGCAATAAGTACTGGCCCTAGTGACACCCACATCCCATGAGTGAATGAAAAAAATATTGCCTTCTGCCAGCAATCTCCATTCTGGAAAGCTGTCCCTAAATACCTGTATCTCCAGCTCCCTGTCATTTAAGAATCTCCTTAAAACATACCTCTCATTTTTGATCTTTGATCATCCCTCCTAACATCCCCACCTTAGGCCATATAAATGCAGGTTGGTTGCTGTAGCCACTTGCAATAACGCAATTTTTCCAAACTTTTATTTCCAGAGGAAGGTGAACTTTGAAATAAGGGAGCTGGACAATAGAGAGATTGGACGTAAGTTCAGGTTATGTATGTCAGATTGTGAATGAGTATAAACAGTGTTCATAGAATGAGAGTAAGTAGTTTGGACTATTCATTCCACAGCAGCAACACAACACAGGACGACAAAGCTTTGGAGAGACCACTTCCTCAACAGAAATATAAATTTGCAGGCATTTTGCTGTTTAAGTGGGAAAAGGATTTGCCACATCTTTTCCTTGAGGAAGATTCAGGACTACTTGAAAGCTTTTTTATGACAATAAGAGCAGTTGCATGCCCAAAGCATTGCATTTATCTAGTATCATAATTAAGTTGTTCAAAATGTCACTTAGGACTCGCGTTTTGAATTATTTTAAAACATAGGCATTATTTAGGCAAAACCAGAAGATATTTTGTAAATACAAAGTTTTCATTGACACTAATGAATCAGTCTTTAGTCGTGTTGGTTGAGAGATGATTGTTGATGAGGGCACCAAGAGGGTCCATTTTTTTCATCAAATAGTGAGACAGGATTACTAATGCCCAACTCAACATGTGAAACCAATAAAGAAGCCCTTGGCTTAAGATAGCATTTGAAAGGCTAGAGCTCCAACAATGTTGCTGTCTCTCCGGGGAGGTCCCTTTTATGTAGAATTGAGTTACCTATACTACCTCCATTGCACTAATTGTCAATTATTTGCACTTGTGAGGTGTGTGTGTGTGTTGTACACAACATATACATTGCAATGACTCTGAATGGCCAGTGTACGCTAGATTTCTATTGCCTGGCCCAAGACTAGTTGACAAATGTATGTTTATTTTAGGAGAAACATTGGAAATTCACTTTGCAGGAGGCACTTAGTGGCCAGTGACCACAGCTACAATTGTCAGCGATGAAACAACAAAACTGAATGGGGCATGTTGGCATAGCAATTTAGAGCAGGCAACTTTAACAGAAAATGTTTGACAGAAGTAAGGTCTGTGAACAAAATATTTACACCCTTCTAAAGATTTTTATTAAGATATAGATCACAACTCCCCAAAGTGTGGGGCGTTGGGACCCAAGTGAGGTCATAGGCAGCTCACCACCACCTTCTCAAGGGCAACTAGGGATGGGCAAGCAATACTGGCCAGCCAGCAACGCCCACATCCCATAAATGAATAAAAAAAAGCTGAAATTTTAGTATCCTGAGCCCTGAGACCATGTAGAATCCTGACCAAGTTTCAGAAGCTGTCCTCCTCCTGTAACAGGCCCCTGCCCGTACACTACCCCACCACCTAACCGCCCCCACCTCCCCATTGCACTCTCTCAGTTCTCTGAGGTATTGTGACAATTTTCCAGCCTTGGAATGGTGTCCCAGTTTGGTGTGTTACGTCTCACAGTGAGTGTGCAATGTGCCTTTAAGGGTGATGCCATCACTATATCATGGTGTGTGACTGGATGATATAAAATTCTCAGTCTTCACCTCTCTGAATCGTCTTGATATGTTGAGGGAAGTGTGCTACAGATTACATCCACATTGTTTAGTTATAGCCTAGACACAAAAGTGATTGTAATCCGTGCAGATATCAGGAGCAACATTCTCTCTAAGCGGTGCGAGCAGGTCTGGAAGTCAGTGCCATGCAAGGATCTCCAAGGCCTGTGCAGTTGGGAAGAAAACTAGAGGAAACGCTGACCAGGAGCTGTAATAACCATCTATTGAATACATCAGTACTGTGTAACCTATGCCCATTCTTACGTTATATGAACTGATGTAATATCACCCCCCTCCCCCAGGTATTAATACCCTGCTGAAGGCAGAAAGTCCATCACTGCATCTATGGGAAGTCATGAGGGCAAAAAGAGATGGGTTAACGGCAGTGTCAATTTGTAAAGAAATATCTCCCAGATATCCATCTCACAGTGGGAAAAAGTTTGGGAAGCCCTAGCATGGTAGACTAATTAGTAAAATTAGATCAAGTGGGATTCAGGGTGAGCTTGCCAATTGGATATATAATTGGCCTAATGGCAGGAGATAGAGTAATGGTAGAAGGTTGTTTTCGGACTGGAGGCCTGTGACCAGCAGTGTTCTACAGGATTGGTTCTGGGTCCTCTTTTGTTTGTCATATATGTAAATGATTTGGATGAGAATGTAGAAGGCATGGTTAGTAAGTTTGCGGGCGACACCAAAATTGGTGGCATGGTAGATAGTGAAGAAGGTTTTCTAAGATTATAAAGGGATCTTGATCAAATGGGTCAATGAACTGAAAAATGGCAGATGGATAAATGCAAGGTATTGCATTTTGGTACAACAGACAAGGGTAGGGCCTGTAAAATTAATGGTAGGGCCTTGGGTAATGTTGTAGAACAGAGGAACCTAGGGGTGCAGGTACATAATTTTTTGCAGTTTGCGTCATATATACACAGGTTGGTTAAAAAGGCATTTGGCACACTTGCCTTCATTGCTCAGTCCTTTGAGTATAGGAGTTGGGAAGTCATGTTGAGGTTGTACAGGACATTGGTGAGGCCTCTTATGGAATACTGCGTCCCGTTCTGGTCACCCAGTTATAGCAAGGATATTATCAAGCTGGAGAGGGTTCAGAAGAGGTTTACCAGGATGTTGCCGGGTATGGAAGATTTGAGTTATAAAGAAAGGCTGGATAGGCTGTGTCCTTTTGCACTGGAACACAGGAGGTTGAGAGGCAACCTGATAAAAGTTTATAAAACAATGAGAGATACAGACAGATAAAGTTAATGGTAGTTGTCTTTTCCCTCGGATAGGAGATTTCACGACCCATGGGCACATTTTTAAGGTGAGAGGAGAGAGATTTTAAAAAGGCATAAGAGGAAAATTTTTGACATAGGCAGTGGTTCGTGTGTGGAATGAACTTCTGAGGAAGTCATGGATGTGGGTACAGTTACAATATTTAAAAGACATTTGGATGGATACATGAATGGGATAGGTTTGGAAGGATATGGGCCAGGAGCAGGCAGGTAGGACTAGTTTAGTTTGGGATTATGTTCGGCATGGACTGCTTGGATCGAAGGGTCTATTTCTATGCTGTATGACACTATATCACTGGTATATTGCAATAGAAGCTTACTGAGGGTGACTTCATAGAAAGGCAGGGTGCAAAATGTGCTGACAATTTGCTATTGACTGTTTTGCAATACTAAAAAAGATCAATTTTAAGTTTGTTAGGCTTCATGCTATTCAAAAAAGAATTAAATCACAAAAAAAGGATTAAAAATAAACGTAGTTTGCCTTGATTTATTTCTAATACATCAAACTTCAACTGAACGGAGCAACTGTCATTTCCAAGTTTCCAACAATCACCATTGCATTGTTTTTTTGAGTAAAAGCCAAGAGAGATACTTTATGCCATCTGTTACCATTCCTTGCTATTAGAAACCTGCCCAGTAGGCTTGTGATTGATGCTGTAACATATTGTGTTGCCTGCCTCCTCTTACTTGTGTTTTTAAATTTAGGATTTCTAATTTAAGATGATTTAAGTTGCTGTTAAGGAATTGAGTATTCAGTAAGAAATGAAAAAATGTACCACAAATTGCTTTCAATTTAATGTACCTGATTATCCACTTTCTGTCTTTTCTCCCATCCTCATTTCCGAGAGTTGGATCGTTGGCCTCTATTGAACTGCCCACACCAACGGGTAAAGTACTACTGTGGTCTACCACTGCCATCTTCAGAATGGCTAGTCAGGAATCTCTCCTGCTCATGCTATCTTCCATGGCCAGTAACACCTGATGTGAAGTTTGAACCCACAGTATCTGACCCAGGAATAGGGCTGCTACCACTGCTCCATAAGACCTTCTTCCCACAATGCCTAGTCTCTCTGCAATATACTCCAAGTTTACAACCAACACCGAAGCTGGGAGATGTCAATTAGAAATTACTGTTGACGATATTATTGGGTGCGTGTGCAACAAAAGATTTTATGACAAAACTTTCTCCCAGATAACTGCAACGGCATTAGCCTGATTGACTAAATAGATCAACAATAGACGGTTGCTAAACAACTGAGTTTAGTATTTATCCAGTAGTACTGACAATCAGTCAGAAATTTTGAAATTTGTGGCCTTCCAGTTTTTATGAGAACAAGGTCATCTTTGTAACATCCGTGAAATTTATTGGGCTTATTGCATATGGGATTTCATTACATTTTTGTGCCATTCACTGAAGAGTGTTATGAACTTCCCCCTGAAGCAAGAAGAACAATTGAACTGTTTTTTGGGGACAGTGTCACTGCCTGATGAATTATTAGAGTCTTCAAATGCTCTGTCACATTCCTGGATAGGGTCTAATAAGCAGAACATGAACATGTCATCACACAGGTCCTGTGGAGAAAGCAGCTCTCCATTATCCTACAACTTCCAAACAAAAGTAGGGGTAACCGCAAAAGGTTATTTCTAAATTTTGACTGCAATCACTGAGCTGTTAAATAAACTAAGGAGAAGGGATGACCTCTGCTTGGGTTTATCCAGTAGAAAAGGACATCATGTGCAAATTAACATGAATCATGGTGTACATGAATTTATAGAGAGTAAAAACTGAGGAATAACTGAAAGCAGACTTTGCAGAGACAGTACAAGGCTGAAAAGCTAAATTAATGAATAAAGACTCAACTTCATAAATCATGAAACTCGTGAAGTGATTTGTATTAGGATTCATCTGAGTAGAAAGAAATCTACACTGCCTGATAAATTATTGGAGTCTTGAAATGCACTCTCACATTTTTGGATTGTGTCTAATCAGCAGAACATGAACGTGTCATGAGTTCATTTACAGACGTTCAGTGATAATTATAGTCTCAAATCTTTTTTAGCACAAGACCATAAATCGTTGACAGTACTAATTTATTTATACAATCTGTGACAAGATCTATCTGACATCATTGAAGTTGTGTTTTTTTTAATTAGACTTGCCGACCCTCCTGTGGTGTTGCTAAGACATGCTGTAGATGAGGAGCTCATTTTAACACTTTGAGGTCACTGGGAGAGGCTAAGCTGACATACTGCAGCATCATCCACTGGATAGGGCTGGTGGACAGGGAGGCGAATGTTGTCATTGGAGCACCACAAGCTTACAGAGGCAACTTCCATTATACCTATAATGGTAGGAATTTACAATGAAGAGAAAATGACAACAGGAAGTTACATTTTATTGATGGGAATTGGGTATAATCTCCACTCACACAGCGATTTGAGACGTTTTGGTAAACCGTGGTCTGTGGGCAAAGGATAATTGACTCAGAAGATGCAGATGCCATTCAATTCCCAGAAGACTTTGAATCTAAAATTATAGATATTGAAATAATAACTCTTAAGTTGTGGCAACTGGCCACGTGAGCCCGAATAAAGAAGTTGTACACAGTATATCCCTCATTCTTTTTGGCAAAGTTCGACTGGTTTACTTTTCTACCATTTATTTTAGACTGAAGTGAGCAGTCTTTAGTTTCTTTTGAATTACTCCATTGAAGCTTCCGGGTCCTCCTGCCACTGGAAAGAAGTGTTATAAAGCTGGCTTTGCAGTTATGTTTATAGTTGGTATTGCAAGAAGTTTTCAGTGTAAGTAGGTGAGGAGTAACATCCGTGTTTTCTGTACTATTTGTAACATCTTTGACGATGTTTGGCTGCTTTGTGTTGACAGCTGCTTTCAGTACTACAGACATTCCCTTCAGACATAGTTTACCTTCCAGTCTTAGTGTCCTTGAAGTTGGCTCAAATAAGACAATTCAGTTTAAGCTTTCTATCAAGAGCTCATATTCTGTTATACAAGCATCCTTTTAGCCTCTGTTTTGCTTCTCAGCTATTTGCCATTATTGGATTATTATGATCTGACTTACTTGAATTTTCTTTCAATGCATTGAATATGCAGGGCAGCTTGATATCAGAACTGAATTGCTATAATTTCTGCCAAGCTGTTTATAGAAGTTGGAGCTTTGCCATCCCATTATATGCCTGGAGCACTGAGTGTGCCATTTAACATGATGCTAAGTTAAGTTTGAATTGAAGTGAGACAGGCTACATCTGTCACTTCCAGATAAATGCCTACATATTTCAGTATGTTTTGTGTGTTTGTCTTCTTCCCATTATTAGTATCTGCTGTCGGATGTCAGGATGGCTTTTGCCACTGCTTGAACACATGTAAGAGTTTGGTTTTTGGCATAGTTATGTTTAAGTTGGAAAACAGAAATACATTTGATTGCTCACTGTGCAGATTGCTCCAAGTTCACAACTGTCTGTGGAGTTACTGCTCGATTTTGATATCAGAAGTTCAAGTGTAGGTAAAAGCAGTTGCAGTGGAAATCACAAAGATGCTGATTGTGCAAGAGTGGGACAGATTCCATGTAAGCTGAATGATTTAGATGATGACATTCCCTGATCTCATTGGTCTCAACTCTTCAACTTTGGTTATGTAGCTTTAGGATGTTAGTCTGTGCAGAAAAGATGGTGAAATAAAATCTAATAAATCTTGAGAAGCCCAGTAGCTAAAGAAAATGATTACACTACCAAAAGGTCACAAGTTCAAAATCCCTGGCTGTCTGATAGTTTGACATTAGAATTGAATTTATTTTGAAGAAATTTTAATTATTCTTACCCAAACTACAAGATGAAACAAAGTGAGGGCAATATTCCATTCATTCCACCCTGTGGAAGAACATTGTGTTTAGTGTTTCCTAAAATATCAAGCAGGCATTTTAAAATCAGAAATTAAGAATGGACCAGGTTGATGTACTGTCCCGATCATATGGCCTGATATCGTGTTTTCTTGTGCTGTTGGGAAGTAGAACAGATTAAGTAGCATGAATTCAATTTCCTTGGAAAACTCATACAGGTTTAATGAGCAGCCCTGACTGCAACCCGCAGTTACAGAGAACTGTGTATTAACCTGGAAGGGATGGAGGATTTGGACAGTTCCTGGGCTGCAGGGGATTTACCAAGTTACATCTTGAAACTGAAAAGTCAAAAGTTGAAGTGCATTATGGTATACCTACTACTTACAAAAATCCAAATGACTTTGTGGAGAGAACACAAGCCAAATTTTGAAACCACATTAAGAGATGGGATAACACAGCGTGGATAACACAGAAATTCTGAAGAAAGGTCCAGACCCGAAACATCAACTCTCCTTCTCCTGTGATGTTGCCTGGCCTGCTGTGTTCCTCCAGCTCCACACTGTATTATCTCTGACTCCAGCATCGGCAATTCTTACTATCTCTACATTAAGGGATGGGTTTTACAGCTTTAATTGCTTGACAAACCTTATTTGGGAATGTGGGCTCCCGATACTGAAAGTCATCTAGCAACAGGCTCTGGATAAAGTTGCTGTTTTCTACACAACTAAATGTCAATGAAAGGAAAAACAAAAGTCCCAAGAAGCTATGAGCAAAAAGAAAGATCTCTGTTTCTGTCCTGAAAAGCAGGAAATCTCATGGCAGAACAAGTTGCACAGAACTCTCAGCAACATACTTTGTGGGAACATGAAACAGCTCCAGAAGTCAATATCCTTAACGCCCTCTAAACTCTGAAAACTGAACTCTTACTTCAAATTGACTCTTATCTAGACTGACATCTATTTCAAATGTATTCCATAAATTCTACAACTGTCAGTGTTGCAATCTCAACAACAGGATGTTGACTGGACCTTGGAAAGTCTCCTCTTTTTTAATCCTTTGTGTTCAGACCCTTGACCCTCACAGGATGCCTTCCCATTAGCGTCTATAAAAACCCGTAATGTCATATTGTCCTGTTGGTTATGTGACTGCAAATTATTGGGATTAAGGGAATATACTTCAAGTCTACGTAGTAGGTTAGATGTTAACTAGTTTTGTCGTTTATTTTGAGAATAATTTTGTTTATAATAAATGCATTATTTTAGAGTTTATTGAAGGAACCTGGTGATAGATTCCTTCATTCTGGGCAGTAATAAAGAGAAACAGTTTGACCATTTTGGGATTAATTAAAACATTCAAACTTTTAGTTCAGCTCCTGAAGTAGCATAGTTTTATTTCTGGTGCGCTTTACCCATCAGAGGCATACTAATGCAGCTAATTTTGCTGTTGCTTTCCAATGTTCCTGGTATATCCTTTGGATTCTGACTAGTAAGAGTTTGTACTAGATTCTGGACTGATGTGGTTTTGAGTGAGTTTTTCAATTTTTTTCAGACATATGATAGTAATAGTGGGCAAAAACTTCAAACTGCTTAACTTCACCTACACAATGTCTTACATTCACAATGTTGGAAGCCTGTCTGCCTTCAGTCTGGACGTTCTTCCACTCTGAATGTGCACCCTGCATAGTTTTGCTGATAACCTCGTGTACACAGTTGTGTTTATACAGGTCTCTGCTTGCTTTTATGGCCTGTTTTCTGCACGTTTTTTGTTTGGTTAGGTCTTATTGTATCCTCTGGTTGTATCTTTAGAATTAGATTTCTTGCATTGACAATCACATGACTTGCAAAGATTTTGGATCAAGGAATGGATTGTGATAGGGGACTCTCTGGTCAGAGGCACAGATAGATGTTTCTATGGCCGACAGCGAGACATCAGAATGGTGTGTTGCCTCCCTGGAGCCAGGATCAAACCTATCTCGGAGAGGGTGCAGAATGGGGAATGGCACCAGCAGGAGGTCATTATACACAGTGGAACTGACAACATAGGAAGAGAAAAGGACGAGATTCTGAGGAGAGAATATAGGAAGTTAGGCAGGAATTTAAAAAGTAGGTCCTCAAGGGTAGTAATACCTGGATTACTCCAAGTGCCACGAGCTAGTGAGGGTAGGAATAAGAGGATAGAGCAGATGAATATGTGGCTGAGGAGCTGGTGCAGGGGAGAAAGATTCACATTTTTGAATCATTGGGATCTCTTCTGGGATAGAAGTGACCTGTATATGAAGGACAGATTGCACCTGAATTGGAAGGAGACTAATGTACTGATGGGGAGATTTGCTAGAGCAGCTCGGGAGGATTTAAGCTAGTAAAGGGCGGGTGGGACCCAGGGAGATAGTGATGGAAGAGATCAGTCTGAGACTGGTGCAGCTGGGGAAAGGAGTAAGTCAAACTGACAGGGAAGGCAGGAACAAAGCAGAGAATGAGGTAGGACTGGTAAATTAAAGTACATGTATTTCAATGCAAGAGGCTTAACAGGTAAGGTGGATGAACTGAGGGCATGGTTAGGAACATGGGACTGGGATATCATAGCACTTACAGAGACATGGTTCAGGGATGGACAGGAGTGGTAGCTTAATGTTCCAGGGTATAGATGTTAGAGGAACGATAGAAATGGGGGGAGGGCAAGAGAGGAGGGGGAGTGGCATTTTTAATTAGGGATAACATTACGGCTATACTTAGGGAGGATATTCCGGGGTGGAACTGGGAATTAAGAAAAGGATGATCACCTTATTGGGATTATACTGTGGACCCCCAATAGTCAACGGGAATTTGAGAAACAAATTTGTAAGGAGTTCTGACTTATCTGTAAGAATAATAGGGTGGTTATGGTCGGGGATTTTAACTTTCCAAACACAGACTGGGACTGCCACAGTGTTCAGAGCTTGAAAGGAGAGGAATTTGTTAAGTGTGCACAAGAAAATTTTCTGATTCAATATGTGGGTGTACCTACTAGAGAAGGTGCAAAACTTGACCTACTCCTGGGAAATAAAGCAGGGCAGGTGACTGAGGTGTCAGAGGGGGAACACTTTGGGGCCAGTGACAATAATTCTATTAGTTTTAAAATAGTGGTGGAGAAAGATAGACTTTATCTAAAAGTTGAAGTTCTAAATTGGAGAAAGACCAATTTTGACGGTATAAGGCAAGAACTTTCAAAAGTGATTGGGGGCAGATGTTTGCATGCAAAGGGCAGCTGGAAAATGGGAAGCATTCAAAAATGAGATCATGAGAGTCCAGAGACAGTATGTTCCTGTTAGGGTGAAGGGCAAGGCTGTAGGGAATGCTGGATGACTAGAGAAATTGAGGTTTTGGTTAAGAATAAGAAGGAAGAATGTTTCGGGTGTAGACAGCAGAGATCAAGAGAATCCCGAGTAGATATAAAGGCAGTAGGAGTATACTTAAGAGGGAAATCAGAAAGGCAGAAAGCAGACAGAGATAGCTTTGGAAAATTGGGTTAAGGAGAATCTAAAGGGATTCTACAAGTACATTAAGGACAAAAGGGTAACTAGGGAGAGAATAGGACCCTTTAAAGATCAGCAAGGCTACCTATGCGTGGAACCGCAGGAGATGGGGGAAATACTAAATGAGTATTTTGCATCAGCGTTTACTGTGGAGAAGGACATGGAAGATAGAGAACGTGGGAAAATAGATAGTGACATCTTGAAAAAATGCCCGTATTACAGAGGAAGAGGTGCAGAACATCTTAAAACACATAAAGGTGGATAAATCCCCAGGACCTGATCAGGTGAACCCTAGAACTCTGTGGGAAGATAGGGAAGTGATTGCTGGGCCCCTTGCTGAGATATTTGTGTCATCGATAGCCACAAGTGAGGTCCGGAAGACTGGAGATTGGCTAATATGATGCCCGCTATTTAGGAAAAGTGGAAAGGAAAAGCCAGGGAACTACAGAATGGTGAGCCCGACATTGGTAGTGGGTAAGTTGTTGGAGGGAATCCTGAGGGACAGGATTTACACGTATTTGGAACTGATTAGGAATAGTCCACATGGCTTTGTGCTTGGGAAATCATGTCGCACTAACTTGATTGAGTTTTTTTGAAGAAGTAACGAAGAGGATTGATGAGGGCAGAGCAATGGATGTTGTCTTTATGGACTTCAGTAAGACGTTCCACAAGGTTCCTCATGGTAAGCTGGTTAGCAAGGTTAGATCACATGGAATAGAGGGAGAACTAGCCATTTGGATACAGAACTGGCCTGAAGGTAGAAGACAGAGGGTGGTGGTGGAGGGTTGCTTTTCAGACTGGAGGCCTGTGACCAATGGTATGCCACAAGAATTAGTGCTGGGTCCACTGCTATTTGTCATTTATATAAATGATTTGGATGTGACATAGGAGGAATGGTTGGTAAGTTTGCAGATGACACCAAAATTGGAGGTGTAGTGGGCAGTGAAGAAAATTACCTCAGAGTACAGCGGGATCTTGATCAGTTGGGACAGTAGGCCGAGAGGTGGCAGATGGAGTTTAATTTAGATAAATGTGAGGTGCTGCATTTTGGAAAGGCAAATCAGGGCACGACTTACGCACTTAACGGTAGGGTCCTGGGAAGTTTTGCTGAACAAAGAGACCTTGAAGTGCCGGTGCATAGTTTCTTGAAAGTGGAGTCACAAGTAGATAGGATAGTAAAGAAGACGTTTGGTATGCTTGACTTTATTGGTCAGGGCATTAAGTATAGAGAGTTGGGAGGTCATGTTGCAGCTGTACAGGACATTGGTTAGGCAATTCTGGTCTCCTTGGTGTAGGAAGGATGTTGTGAAACTTGAAAAGGTTCAGAAAAGATTTTCAAGGATGTTGCCGGGCTTGGAGGGTTTGAGCTATAGGGAGAGGCTGAATAGACTGGGGCTATTTTCCCTGGAGCATTGGAGGCTGAGGACGGACCTTTTGGATGGTTATAAAATCAGACGGGCATGGATTGGGTAAATAGATAAGAACTTTTCCCTGGGGTAAGGGAGTCCAAAACTAAAGGGCATAGATTTAAGGTGAGAAGGGAAAGATTTTAAAGGGGTCTAAGAGGCAATGTTTTCATTCCGGGGGTGGTGCATGTTTGGAATGAGCTGCCAGAGGAAGTGGTGGAGGCTGGTAGAATTACAACATTTAAAAGGTATCTGGATGGGTATTTGAATAGGAAGGGTTTTGTGGGATATAGGGCAAATGCTGGCAAATGGGACTATATTAATTTTGGATAATTGGTCAGCATGGACGAGTTGGACTGAAGGGTCTGTTTCCATGCTTTACATCTCTATGACTCTATGACATCTTTTTGCATCCTGCCTCCTGCACCAATAATGGTTACTGCTTGACAATGTTGTTGCCCAGCTACAATGGCTCTGTATTTTCTGCCATCTTTAAGCATTGTACCAATGTTATGATCTTCTTTTACTCTGGGAGGTCTTCTTGGGAAACCTTTGTAGGAATTGTAGCTATAACTAGCTTTATGTGCTCTGATAACTCAACCTCTGAAAAATCACAGTACCAACCCTTTGTCATGGTACTTTCTGACAAACTAATTGTTGTGGTTGTTGCTTGTGATATATCAGCTCTAGACTGTGAATTCTGAAGTTTACCTTGACATCAAACTGATTTTCTAGCAGGTCCATTGCTTGGCAGGATCTCTCTGGCCCTCTTGAGAAAGGCCTGAAGTGTTGACACTCTCCTTTCCAATGGCTGTCTTTATTTTCACTGTTTGCTTATTTGGTCCTGCCACAGCTAAATCTAAAAGGCATAGTTCCATCCTTTATTTAAAGAGCCTAAATTTTGATAGGAAATCTGTGGTTTTATCATTCATGCTTGGAAATTTGGTAGACACCTTTCTGATGTTTCCTGTTTTTTGCAAATACTTTGAGTCTTGTTTGAGACCACTTCCTGTCATGCTCAAGCTTACATCACAGCCTTTTTTGGAGGAAAAGTCCCCATTCTGTCACCAAGTTTTTCTTTTGTGTTACTGCTAAGTAACACAGATTAAATTCCATGGATTCAGTTTACTTTAAAAATCTCATGCAGATTTACTTAACAACTCAGAGTACAACTTGTAGTTACGGATAACTGCATGTGTTTCAGGACTTGCTTCTTTTGTTCTGCATGTGGCAATTGGTCATGTGCTTTCATCTTGGTGATTGACACATTAACATATATTGCTCTTAAAGCAATAAGATGCCTGTAGATATAATCTTAGTACTTTCAAACCAAAATAAGGCCATTCAGCCACCATTGCTTTATCATCCAGGCCTCTGAATACCTCTAGCCATGGTGGTAAATTTGCAGAAAGTGTGTAGCAATGTGATGCCCAACAATAATGTATCTGATAGCAAGGCCTTTTCTCCATTATCATCATTGAAGACTCAACAGCAACAACTTAATTATATAAAATCTTTAATATATTGAAGTGACCCAAAGTGCTTCACAAGAGCATTGAAATGATAAAAGACACTGAGTCGCTCAAGGAGACATGAGAATCATAGGAACCCTACAGTGGAAGCAGGCCATTCAGCCCGTTGAGTCTACCCCGACCCTCTGGAGGGAATCCCACCCAGACCCACCCTGTCCCTGTAACCCTGCATTCCCCATGGCTGATCTACCTGGCCTGATCATGCCTGGATACCAGGGGCAATTTAGCATGGCTAATCTACCTAACCAGCACATCTTTGGACTGTGGGAGGAAACTGGAGCACCCCGGCAGAAACGGGGAGAATGTGTCAACTCTACACAGACAATCGCCCGAGGCTGGAATCGAACCCAGATTCTCTGGTGCTGTGAGGCAACAGTGCTAACCACTGAGCCACCATGCCACCTCAAATTTGAAAATCTCAGACATTTCAAATTTACAAAAATAAAAAGGGGTGAGGTCATAGAGATATTTGAAAACAAGGAATTGAATTTTAAAATCAAGATATTGCTTGACTCAGCAACAATGAGGTGAAGGAACAGAGCTGATAAGAAATCGGGATTTGCTGTAAGACCTGAGCAGAGTTTTGGATAATCTCAAGGTTACAGAGTGTGAAAAATGAAAGAGGAGGCAGGCGTGTGTTGGAATAACCAAACCTTGAAAGAAAGAGATTCAAGGAAAGAAAAGGTTGAGAGAAATTTCTGATACTATATACAGAGGTGTATAGCTCAATAACACATGCAGAATTAATTTCAAATTCTGGCTCTCATTTTTAAGTCATTTGCCAATTCCTCAATGCTGTACTGTTGCTGTGTGTCAAAGATGGCATTTCTGACCTCATAACAAAAGTTCATGTAGAGTCATGATGCTGTCTGGTATTCAAACAGGAAGCTATCTGAGCAGTAAATGTGATAAAAGTCATCAGTCAGATATGTTTAAAGATTAGCACATTGATAGAAAGATGTTGTGGAAGGTGCTTCAGAAAGGTCAAAATGACTCTTTAATTAGAATTAATCAACACCCCCGCATTTCTTTGCTCGCTCCAGAACACACATTAACTGTTGCATAGTTTCATTGAAATTGTTTTAGGGGAAGAAACATTTTTAACTGTGTTATGTAACTGCAACCTAATATTTGTGAAATTTGAACTTTTGGAATTCTGAAATCTTTCCCAAAATTCATCACTGACTATCTCACATTTCCTCATGTGTTTTTGAAGTATCGATTTGATGCAAGGAAGAATGTGTAGCATTATGGGGAGAAGGTCGGGAATGGCTTCAATCAACTTGGATTTTCAAAGACATGATGGGTTGAATGGTCTCATTCTATGCTATAACAACTCTGTGAATCTTAGATGTCTCTGTTTGGCACTATGCCAAAAGAAGTACTTAATGGAACAAGATGCTCAGCTTCTGCCTATATCCACAAAACCAACGGTTTAACTGGTGATGAGTCAGTGAGACTTTAGAAAGTCACCCTTAGTTAAACAGTATTTAGCCATTAAAAAACAACAGATTGAAGGTAAAACTGTTCACTCTGACCGATTTACCAATGTACAATTGAAACTTCAACGTTCAAGCTGCTGATTACCTGGAAAGATCCCAAAAACAATCTGGCAATGAGAAAACATTCTGAAGTATGTGTTGCTCTTCAGAATGATCCTGTGATGCAAAGACCCTGGCCCAGATCACGCCGTAAAACATAATGGTGTCTGACAATGCACACTGTCACTAAACCATTAAACAATCAGCAGCCGTTCGTGAATTGCAGATTGCCACAAGTCACTGGAGAGTTTGCATCACTTTGCTATTACCTTTACAAAAAGGCATCTCACCATGATATTCATGAAGTTACAATTCACCTGGTTCCACTCTCCCATCTTCTCTCCTAACCTTGCACATTCTTCCTTTTCGGATAACAGTCTAAATTCCTTTTTAATGTTTCAATTGAACCTGCCTCAACCACAATCTTAGGCAGTGCATTCCAGACCTTAACTACTCAGTGCGCGAGAAAGGTTTTTTCCTTTCTCTGGTTGCTTTTACTTCTTTTACCAATTGCTTTAAATCTTGTTCTCCACCCCTTCATGAGTGGGAACAGTTTGTCTCCATCTGTCCACATCCCTCCTGTTTTTGAATACAGGTAGTTCTGCTACAACGTGTGTTTCGTTAACACAAGTTGGCTGTAACACAACTGATGAATAACGGATGCTGTTAACGCGAACTTTCTACTGTACAGTATAGCGACTTTAGCGATTTCCCTATAACGCGATTTTCTATAGCGTGAGGTCACACAAAAACGCAACTATTGCATTAAAGGAGAAATATGTGTACCTGTATCAACTCTCCTCTCAACCTTCTTTCCACCAAGGAAAACAGTCCTAACTTCTCCAATTTATCATCATAACTGAAGTTCATCAATTCTAGGACCATTCTCATTGACTTTTTTATTGCACTCTCTCCAAAGCCTTCAAAATGCAGTGCCCAGAACTGGATTCAATACTCAAGTTGAGGCTAAACCAGTGCTTTATGCTTTGAAGAAAGTCACCCTTAGTTAAACAGTATTTAGCCATTAAAAAACAACAGATTGAAGGTAAAACTGTTCACCCTGACCGATTTACCAATGTACAATTGAAACTTCAACGTTCAAGCTGCTGATTACCTGGAAAGATCCCAAAAACAATCTGGCAATGAGAAAACATTCTCATTTTACATGCTCTGAAGTTATCAGCTCACACACTTTCAGCACTCTAGTAGTTAATTTGTTTCTTGAGTTGAACTGTGCAGGTAGAAAGCAGGTTAAAAGGGTAAACTATGAGCTATCACACTCCAGAAAGTACTTGACCAGAGTTGTAGTGACCCAAAACAGAACATAGATTAAGTATCTGAGATAGTAGGAACTGCAGATGCTGGAGAATCTGAGATAACAAGGTGTAGAGCTGGATGAACACAGCAGGCCAAGCAGCATCATAGGAGCAGGAAGGCTGACATTTCGGGCCTAGACCCGAAACGTCAGCCTTCCTGCTCCTATGATGCTGCATGGCCTGCTGTGTTCATCCAGCTCTACACCTTGTTATCATAGATTAAGGATCTGCTGTGTGATGGTGTTGTGTACCCCATGTATCGCTCATAATCCACAATTTACACAGGAAAGAAAGCTTGTCAACCACATCGCAGAAGTCGATGATCAGAAATTTCTTTGAGGTGATAGCAGTGTGTTTGATATATTGCCGTTTTTGCTCGCCTTCTAAACTCTTGGTGCTTACAGTTTTGGTTTGTGCAAGTGTATTAGACTTCTTATGTTAGTTGTATATCAATTATATTGTTAAGATACACGGGTGAGGGTCATGATGTAATTAAGTATTTAGAGAATTTATAAAGGACTTGACTGGTGCAGTGGTAGTGTCCCTACCTCTGAGCCAGGGGGTGTGGGTCAAGGTCCACCTGCTCCAGAGGTGTGTACTGATGTCTCTGAGCAGGTTGATTTAAAATATCTTAGAGCACTTACAAAGAGAGACTGAACTCTTGTCCTCTCAAGGACTCTGTGACCCTTGTGTATTTTGAGTGCAGCAGTTACAGCTCCTTTTCAGTTATTTAAGGAACCTGCCTCTTAAATTCTGTTTGCAATTCAGACCAATACTCCTGATCTTTGGACATTGCTTGCAGAGAGGAGCAGGTGAGTCAAAGAACCTGGTCTGCCTGAGCCTGAGCAAGGTGTTCGTTCAAAGCTACAGGCAGCAAGCCTTGGAGGGAGCCATTATACCCAACTGTCTGCCTCTATTTTGCAGTTACATCCTTGTCAGGGTGCCCTTAGAGAGGGAGCATATGGTGTCCAGTGTATGTTTGAAGCCTTTCAAGGCAGGTAGGCACTACAGAAGTTTGATTGTCCCCAAAACCAGATTCTGGTTTGAATTTGTTAAGTTTCCTTTGGAGCTTTATCCTTCATTTTATAGTGTCTCTTTAAGGTTAATTGGGTTAAGTTTGGTTTTATCAATTTTCTTTTTCAAAAGGGTATAAACAAAGACTGCAGGAGCACTGGATTGTTGGAGAGGAGACAGGTATATGTAAATTTCCTTGCCCAGTGGAGTAGTTGACGCTACTTCAGTAAACATTTTTAAAGATAGGGTAGATTTTTTTTGAACAATAAAGGAATTAAGGGATACGGTGAGAACGCGGGTAAGTGGATCTGAATCCACGAAAAGATCAGCCATGATCTTATTGAATGGCGGAGCAGGCTCGAAGGGCCGGACGGCCTACTCCTGCTCCTAGCTCTTATGTTCTTATATAATGCTGCATTTGACAAAGAAACCAGTTGTCAAGAAAACAATTTGCATCTGGTTTCATAATCCATCGGTTGTCTCGGGATCCACGTGGTCCTTTATTCTGTACCTCTATATGTTACAGATACTGGTGCTGAAGAGATGGGTTTGTTTTCGAAGAGATGTTATTACATATAAGTGAAAGTTGGAGTGCTAATAAGGAGCAGGAAATACTGTTGAGTAAACTGAATGAACATCAATATGTACAGGAGAACTGCTCAGAAATGCTAAAAATAAAATCTACAGTGTCAAGGCCAGAAGAATCTTGAAGATTAAATGTTACTTTGACCTATAAATGTATCAGTTCCATGTCAACTTTGTCATCATTCAAGAATATTTTGTGAACCATGATTATAAATCCATGAGTTTTGTGAGGAAAGATATTTTATAATATGTCCCTATTCTTGTATTATATTTTCACTTGACTGGAACAAAAGGAAGACGAAAGGATCTTGTCCACCAAATTAGCATTGACCTTTGACATTTACCTCCTGTTGGTAGCCAATAGAGGTGACTCATTTAAGGAACAAATGTATGGAAAAACATAACATTTTTGCAATGAGTATGTAAGAAATCCCCTGCTGTTCATCTTTCCTGTTAAATTAAAACAACTTAACTACTGTATTAATTCAATTGATACAACTTGGTAAAAAAAAACATGAATTAAAAGGCACGCCAAAATATCCATTGGTTTTAAGGGTGTACCAAGTGCCAAGAAAATAGACCCAAGTGTAAAATGTTATGCAACAAAATTGCATGACTGACCTGGGTATGGGTGGTACTTTATCAAAAGGCTCTACATGTAGACAATGCATATACAGTTTGTGCAGAGCAAAATCTGTCAGATGGGCCTCCCTTATGGTCTGGCACTCACTATGCTTACTTAGGAAGAGAACATACCTCAGTTAATTGTTTTCGAGCCAACTTCTTTCATTAAAAAGTTTGTACTGTGTGAATTTGGCATCATCTTGGGAAATAAAAGGGCTACAGAGTGGTTTGGGGACCTGTTTGGTTCAGTGAAGAATGTTGCAGCAACTCACTTGAATCTGATTTGTCCAAAATCAAAACTGCAGCAGTGTTCAGATGGTATTTTGGGTAAGATCATTGCACAAGGTGATAGTTTCTAAATTGAGAATTGTGTCATAGTTTAAACACAGGGCTGTTCTGAGAAGACAGCAAGAGGCTCATAGTCTCCTTCAGAATGTTTAATCACTAGGAGCTTCAGTTCATTTTAATAAGATTAACGTACAGGTTTCAGTGATATGCATCAGTTCTGCTTTCTCTGTGTGGCCTTTCAATTCTGTCATAGAGTAATACAGCATGGAAACAGCCCCTTCAGTCCAACTAGACCATGCCAACCATGTTCCCAAACTAAACTAGTCCCACCTGCCTGCGGCTGGCTCGTATCCCTCCAAACATTTCCTCTTCATGCACTTATCCAAATGTCTTTTAAACACTGTGACTCTACCTGTATCCACCACTAATCGTTACTCCATTCACAAATTCTTCATGACACATTGTATGGTGTGAATATAACTTATATTGAACACAAGGTAATATGATAATTAGAGGTGCTAAACTATCCGAATAGGAATTGCTTTATTTAGATTATTTCAAATTTGACGGATGAGGTCAATAGAACTAAGTTCAACTTCAATTATATTCGCACTAGCTCAAACTAAATTCAACATGAGCAATGAGTACTGGCCTTGCCAGCAATCCTCACATTCCACAAACAAATGAAGAAGAAATGATCTGACTTGTATGTGACTCCAGTCCAACACTACATGGCAGCTATTTGATGTTCTCAAGGATTTCCTTCAACTGACTAAAAATAGTTTTGTTTTTCTTAGTTGACATTGGAGACATTCGAAAGATTGTCCACTCTTAACTAGAAAGACTGTGAAATCTACAGTGGTCTAATTGTGCTTGTAATCTACATAATTGTCAAGGTTCACAATCTGCAGATTCTCTATGTAGCTGCAGTACTGATTGAGTCTGGCAAATTTTGCAAAGTGAGGACCCATTTTAAGTTGCTATTCTGGTTTTCTCTTTTGGAGTTTTTGAATTAATCATTTGGATTCGCAGGCCAGAAAGATGGTGAAATCGTCAATGCAGCTTTGCGTAAAATGCCAGGCCAGTGCGTCTGCTGTGACCACACTAGCAGCTGGGTTAACAGCATTGTGATAAAATGTGTCTGTCTAGGATTGGGGTACAAAGCCAGCTCACCAAACACATGGCTGACATGAAAAGTTGAATGTCTTCTTTATGCTGAGAAATGATTACTGAGAGATTGCCAGTGTAAGAGCATTTAAAACAAATCACAGCCTTCAAAGCTATGTGTGACTGTAATTTCTCCACTTGGAAGTTGATATATTCATCATTCCTGCTTCGCAATGTTCATGATGACCTAACAGAAAAAAAAATTGAAAAAGTGCATGGCTTGAAAAAGATTGACAGGTGCTGACCTATCATTTGGAATTTAAATCTTTGGCTGGCATATGAAGCAATGAATCACAGTCTGGTGTGAGGCTTGACTCACTTAACCTGCTGATTGGATATGCATGGCAGGTTGCTGATGAGTCAAGCCCAGGCACTTCAGAGTTCATTAACTTTATCCTCCTTTTTGGCACTGATGGTCATTAGGAAGATATCAGAATTAATTTGCATGAAACCTGTTTAACTTTTAACTGCTTAGCTTTTAACTGTTTTGGTGCCAACAGTTTTGCATGTATTATTTCCCTCATACTCAGCCTTATATAACACTTCTATCAGTATGGCCTTGCTCCTTAAAAGTCACCTTGTGCACAAAATATTTGATTCGAGGTCAAACAGAAAGGTTTGTTCACAGGTTCGCAACTGCTATGGTGCAGATGGAGCCCATTCCAGCCATCATGTCTGCCCAGACACTCTCAGCATTTTAATTTTGTACCAATCTCCTACCTGTTCCCCATAACTCGCACATTGTTTCTGTCTAAATCATCTTCCAATGTCTTCTTCCAGTCAGTGCATTCCAGTCCTCAACTTCTCGCTGCGTGAAAACGTCTCTTGCAGTCTCGCAGCTGCTTCGTTTGCAAAACACTTGTAAACTGTTCACTCTGCTTCTCAATCTGTTTGCAAGCTGAAACAGTTTTCCCCTATCTGTTCTGTATGTCATTACTGCAATTTCCTCACCAGAAATGGAACAAATACACTCCTGCTTTCCAAGGCTTTGCACATCAGAAGAATACTGATCTGTGACATTATAGGCTAGATTATACCTTAAAAATATACCTTGCCCCCGCCCCCCCCCAGCATAAATGCCAGGGGGCCAGTGCACCTCAGCTTGACTGTCTCACCCCACTTTAATTCTTTGGGCAATGGCTCTTTAATTATTATGAGAGGGTCTGGCATTATAGGGATATTGGCCAATCAGAGGCCATCAGCTCTGTGCTACAACAGGATCGGTGACTAGAATACACCAGGAAAGGTGCATATTGAAGTCCTCCATGATTATTGTAATGTGCCTTTCTTACATGCCTTTACTATCTCCTCATATATTTTCTTCCCCGGCACCTTGACTATTGCTAGGAGACTTTACAAAGTTCCCAACACGGTCTTTAATTCTTTGCGACTTCTCAACACTGCTGACACAGATTTTACACTTTCTGACTCTAACTCACTTCTTGCTATCAATTTAATTTAATTTCTTGCTAACAAAGCAACCCCACCCCCACCTGCCTATCCTTTTGATAAGAAACATATCCTTGGATATTCAGTTCCCAATCCTGATCTCCTTGCAGTCATGTCTCTATGAGACCCACAACATTGTATGTTCCAATTTCAATCTGCACTACAAGCTCATTTATTTTGTTTCATGTACTGCTTGCATTGAGGTACAACACCCTCAGCCCTGTGTTAACTGCCCACCTTCTCATAGTTGCACCCTTGTCTGCAGGGCCTGAATTTAGATTCTTGATCCTTTGCATAGCCCCAGTCTTATTACTTGGTCTGGAAACTTTAATAACTTCTGCTGAGCCCTACCCAACTTTAAGTGGGCGGCACAGTGGTTCAGTGGTTAACAGTGCTGCCTCACAGCACTGCACATTCTCCCTGTGTCTGCGTGGGTTTCCTCCAGGTGCTCCAGTTTCCTCCCACAGTCCAAAGATGTGCAGGCTAGGTGGATTGGCCATGCTAAATTGCCCGTAGTGAAGAAGGGTCTAGACCCGAAACATCAGCTTTCCTGCTCGTCTGAAGCTGCTTGGCCTGCTGTGTTCATCCAGCTCTACACCTTGTTATCTCAGATTCTCCAGCATCATCAGTTCCTACTATTTCCATATTTAAATGTTGTTGTTAACTTTTGTATGTACAAATTCATTATTTTCCCATGGGTTAATGCAGCATTCTGTACTTTCTTTTGAATGCTGGTAAGTCCACTGTGTATTACCTGTTTTTTAAAAAATATTCTAACTTGTTAATAATTTTCAACTTAGTAATTTGCACGAAGCAATGAAATCAATGAGTGGCAGTATTGCAAAAGGACAGCAAGTCAACAATACCTATTTTTGGCGAGCTCATCCCATTTTGTTCTGCAAATGTTGATAAATTTCACTTTGTAAAATTTTCACAAGAATCAAAATGTAAAGGATCAATAATTTCTCCTTTACACTGGCACAGCAGGTTGGAATTCTGAAACACTGTGCTGCTCTACAGTAAGATCTGTACATACACCAGCACTCTCCCACATCGCTAGTTCTCAGTCTCAATCTGATTGCCATGGGGACCAACCAAGCAGAGGGGAATTCAAAAGAGCAAGTCTGCTATCTTTTTATTTGGAAAAAGTACATGATGTGAGGAAACTACAAATTATAAAGCAGCGGAGCTGTTCCCATACAGCAACTGTTAACACATTCAAACCAGTTTCTCTCTGTGCCATTTGAGTGTAGGCATCAAACTGTTTCAAGTCTGTAAATGCATCAGTAAAATATGACAAAATGTTACCAACATCATTACAACTGGGGGATGCAGTTTAAAAGACAGGGAGTTTCCCTGATACGAGGAGGATTTTTTATCTCTCAGAGATGTCATGAGTCTTTAGAACTCTGTTTCCCAGGGAGCTGTGGAGATGGGGATCATTTAATATTTTCAGACAGAGGTGAATAAGTTCTTGACCAACTAGGGAGTTGGTGGTTATCAGGAGTTGAGACTACAATCAAAACAGCCATGGTCTTGTTGAATGGTAGAGCAGGCTAAAGGGGCTGAACAGTTTACCCTTGGGCTTAACTAAATGCTGGTGTGTATCAAGTTGAGAACAGTGCTAGACATAATTTCTACCTCTGCAGAAGATTAGGTAAAGAGAAAGATGAATAACCTGTCAAGTAGAACAGCATAATTCATCTCATGGCATTCTGCTGTTTGAACTGTTTTCTGTAATCTTTCTTGCTGCTATTTTTTGCAAGTCAAAAGACACACCCACACTCGTCTTTTTAGAGCACTTAAGCTGTTCTTGCCCCACTTACATCCTGCACTGCAGTGAGCAACCAAACTCTGCAATGAAGTATCCTATTCAACTCAGCCAAGTAAGTCAGACTGACCAACAATCCAGTCCTTCAGGCACACATCATTCTCTCTTAAGGCACCAGGCTACTTAAAATTAAAGATTATTCAGACTGATTTCCTCATATTTCTCTGACTAATTTCCTGAAATTACTAGTGTCATTGCAGTGTTCTGTATCCTATTAGAAAATGTTTAGGAAATATATCATATTTGACGCAATCATACTGTAATGCTTAGACTGCAGTATGCATAGAAAAATTAATGTGATGAGAACAAATCTTGGCAAGTGCCCTCCTACTTTGCTTTCTCCCTTCCTCTATGTACTTGCCCTATCCTATCTGTTGCTGTCAATCTGTCCTTGTCTGTTTTATTATGCCTTCTGTCTTTCTGGCTCTACTTTTCTCTCTTATCTCTGGTACTTTCCCATTTTATTTGTGTTATTGCACTCTTCCTCTTTCTGTTTCTGTCTGTTATTACATCCAAATTGTTGTTACTTTCTCTTCCTCTCTATCACTCACTTGAGTTACTGTTAATCTGGGGGCAAATTTCATCTAAACTGCCTGTCGGAAATTCCACAGAAAATGGGCACAATGTTAGACCGCATTTATCCTCTATTAAAGCAGATGCTGAGTTATCCTGGGCTGGATGTAAAACCCAACGCTCCATCCAATCATGTGGTTTCCCCGCCCAGTCAGTTGGGTACAACTTATCCCCTAGATTATTTTTTGCCCCAATTTTAACTCAAGGCAAGCAATCGGTATGGAAAGGTATTCAGTGAGTAGCCACTTCAGCCTGGTTGACCAATGTGAGGCCATTTTTAACTTCCTTCAGAGTTCATTTTAAAATCTACTCCATTGTTTCCTAACCAAGCTACTGTAAACCACCAAATGGTGTGGTTATAATGAAATAAAAATGGTGAATGGCCGAACAGCAACAACAATCAACATCTGTAAAGAGAAAAGGTGGCCTGGGACACTTCAGCTGCAGACCATTATATTTATGCCTCAATAAAGAGAATTCTTGGGTGTGCATCAAATCGAAAATAACAACAGGATACAGAAAACCGCTTTGATTTTTGAGAAATGCTCACAGCATTGAGCCGAAACAAAATGTAGTATAACTCCAACCGAGGATCACATGCGCAACCTGAGAAAGGCATAGGGCTTTTCACCATTAATCATAAAAGTGACTTTTGTTGACAGCACAATGATGTAACGATTTCTCTGCATGCTTTGTGAAGCAAAATCGTCAGCGTATTTATTAATTTTCTGGATGTAAGACAGAGAGGAAATTTTTCCACAGCCAATCAGTTTGAACCATGAGCATCATTTACCACATAGTCTGAGTGTTCTGTTTATCCGTGTGTCATACATCAGTTTCATTAGGTAAAACCACAGGTGAGCCTTCAGATCTTTTGATCCGGTCTGTCTGCCGGGAGACAGAAGAATACAATAGACAGCGTGCAGTTGTGTAACTTAACCTGTAATCAGAGCAGTCCAGTCACGGTTACACCTGAACATTTTATATTCTAATCCTTGTTTTATCATTAGATGAGATCTAAACACAGTGTTCTGTTTATAATCCTCCCCGCCAGATATTTGACATAAATAAATACTCTTCCAGGATTGTTCCCAACTGCTTTAGTTCCAGATTTAGGAAACACTTAAAGTTTAAAGCATGGACTAAAAGGGAGATTTTCCATCACAATACTTGTGTCAAGGTACCCCATGCACTGACAATGTGCTGGGCAAGAAATTTCTCTTCATTCATTGTATGAAGTGTCACATTTCTCATGCACTTTGTATTTTGCAGGGTACCCTGAATAAGGACTTGGAAAATCTAGAATTTTCATTTCTCCTAAGCACATATTCTGAGCTAGATGATAAAATGAAAATTAATGAGATTCACTGGTAAATGTACAATTCTGCTCAATATCCCATTATTGTAACTTCTGAAAAAAATTCAAAAATTGATGGGGATAGTTATGACTCTTTGGATTAGGTAAAATGGGTGAATGTGAATACACCGGCCAGTTTTATAAATTCCTCAATTTTAAATTGGAAATATAAATTGTAGCACTAAAATGAGCTGCCAAACCTCTATCACAGAAAGGGACAGTTTCCTCCGAGTAAGTGTATATCAAGTTACAGTGGGTACATTGTTAAAATAGAGAGTGATGATATCACAAACACTTCCTCATTAATAAGAGTTTTGAAAAGTAATTAGAATTATTTATAAGCTATTTGAGTAATATTAAAATAAGTTGGATTTAACAGTGATGCCATTTAATATCCTCCAATTCGAACATACCACATGATGCTTAAACTAAAGACAATGTGGCATGTGTCAAGATGTTAGCTTGTTTATAGCAATAGAAATACTTTGTGGAGTAGTGGATTTGCTTCATTTGCTTCCCTGCACTGCCACCTCTGGAGACTGCTCAGATCATCATATGGCTGCTAGGTTGGTGACGGGGTGTAAGAACTAAAATTTCTTTTCCAGGGCTGCTTTATGTGATAAAGTGTGTAAAGCTGATGGTTCACTGATCCATCTGGGGGTGGGAGGGGAAGGATTTCCTAATCAATACCTTCATGCATTATTATTTGACAAAAAAACTGATTATGGATTACAATTAGATGGTCCATGAAATCAGCAGTCTAATTCAGACTTTTTTTGCAAGTGGCTTTGCAAAATTTGCAAAAGCACAAAATGATGCAATTTATAGCTGTTACAGAATGGATGCTGAAAAGGAGACTTTGTTTTAGTTTGGTGCAACCCAATGAGGAACTGTAGTAGTCATCCACCACAAGAATGTTGACCAGCTTGGCAGGGGAGAGGGCTGGGGTGAGGGGGTTGCTGAGAATACTTGACATTGTCCTGAGGCAATTTCTGAGAACCGGGTTGCCACTTGTCCAGTTTTGGAGCAGGAACTGAAGCTGCCAAGATCAGACATACAAAAGCTATGACATTTTCGGTTGGAGGTGTGGTATATGCTGTGATGCCAATTTCTACCAGCTTGTGGTTGGGATACTTTGCTGCTACCATTCCTCTTTCTTTGACAGGGTCTAAGACCTTACACGGTATGCAGTTGTTAGAGGAAAACCACTCATGAATCTTAATGAGAAGAGGCTCTTGCCTTGAATAAGATGTAGTTCATTGTGCAATGACCATCAGATACAAGTTAGATATTGTTACTGAGACTATTGAGAGACATGAATTATAGGTCTGTACACTAGAAAATCATGAGTTTTACTGTCTTTCCTTATTGCACCCAAGTCCTTATTGCATCATCACATTGTTTGGAACTCAATCCAATTTCCAATATTAACTCTCTTGGAGGCATTTTTGCTTGTAGAAACATTATAAACAGCTAAAAGCAGCAAGCTGCATGCATCTATTAAAGTGCAAGCTGCCAAGATACATAAGCTATGACATTTTCAGTTGGAAGTGTGGTATATGCAGTGATGCCAACTTCTACCAGTTTGTTGGGGTACTTTGTCAGAATACAGAAAAGAGATAAAGGGCTTAGTTACATGGTGCAATGATAACAACCTCTCTCTCAATGTCAGCAAAACTTAAAGAACTGATCGTTGACTTCAGAAAGAAAGGAGGAGAACACATCTACATCAATGGAACAGAGGGTTGAGAGCATCAAGTTCCTAGGAGTGACGATAACCGACAACCTGTCCTGGACTTCCCACATAGATGCAACAGTCAAGAAGGAACAACAACGCCTCTTCTTCCTCAGGTGGCTCAGGAAATGTGGCATGTCCAGAAGGTCCCTCACCAACCCTTACAGATGCACCATTGAAAGCAAACTGTCCAGGTGCATAACAGCTTGGTACAGCAACTGCTCTGTCCAGGACCGTAAGAAACTATGAAAGGTTGTGTACACAGCCCAGACCGTCATGGAAGCCAACCATGGACTCCATTTACACCACTCATTGCTGTAGAAAGGCTGCCAACATCATTAAAACCCATCCCACCCCAGTAATGCTCTCCTACAACCTCTTCCATCAGGCAGAAGATACAGAAGCTTGAACACACGCACCAGCTGGTTCAAGAACAGCTTCTTCCCTGCCTTTATTAGACTGACAGATGAACTCTCTAACTTCAAATAATGTTGATCTTGCCTCGTGCACGTCCTGTGTGGTGTAACCTGTATGCCTGAAGTTTTTTTTCACCCTATGGTCTGTATGTCCTTGCTTACTATGATCTGCCTGGACAGCTCGCAAACAAAGCTTATCACTGTACTTAGGTGACGTTAAATCAAATCAATCAATCAATTGAGAGAGAGGGACTGAGTAAGTGTTCATTAGATAGCTTGAGGGGCACCATTTCACATTAAACATGGAGAAGGTAGGAGGCATGTCCCAAATCAACCTCAGTTGGAATGGGAATTGAGCCACACTGTTGACATTACTCTGAACCGCACACTAGCCATCGAGGTAGGTTTCCAGCCAGGAATATCACATACCAAACTACCATTCTCTTCACAAAGAGTCACACCAGTAAATAGGGAAAGCTTAATAACAGGCAGAGCACAACACAAAACTTGCTTTACTTCGTACAGCAGTGAATAGTACTATCAAAGATTTACATGGCTTGAGATGACATTCAGATGGAAAGAGACAGAGAGAAATGAAGCTCACCCTACTTTTATTAATGAAAAAAAGCCCCTTGAAAGTACCCTGGATTAATGAAACCCAGCTGTTCAATGTTAAACTACATTTTAAAAGTATTACTCTGATGAAAGTTTATTTGGAAAGAAAATTTTTCCACTGCCGGTTGATACCAGAGTACAGAAAAAGCAAAGTAAAAAGCTTGTTGCCTTTTTTAAGAGAGGATTTTAAAAAATTCCAGATGTTGACAGGCCTGCGTAAGTACTTGGCTGCAATTTTCAATGTAAAACCTTTGTGTCAGACATAATTTCTATCATTTTCAGCTTGTACCATGATGGATTGAGCTGGGAGCGAACAGTGGTTGGCATTAGATTGTAAGCAAGTTCCCTACTTACACTATCCTTTTTGAGAGAAGCAAAGGCTGGAAGCAACTCAGTTTGAACAAGCCAATTGTCTATCTTCTCAGCAAGCACCCCCCAACCACTGGAGCACACATTTCTCCCTCAAAATGTTCCAGTCATCATTATTATTGTTACTGTCAACATCAGCTGTCAGCTGAGTCTGTCATGGATCCGAAATCTAAATCAACAAGTTCAGAGCTCAGATTGCAAACCAGCAGAATGCCACAGTTTGTTTTCATCTTTGCTAGGGCTTTGATGTTCCTAGAAAGTGGATTTACAAATTTCAAGGGTGTTTTTCTTTTGCTGATTTGCAATGGGGCCACGATCCAACCAATTTTTGATAAGAATTGTCATGCCACCCCAGCACATACAGTGATAGGATTTAAAAACTGGAGAATCCCAAGCCCCAAGTTCAGTTCTGTTTCTTGCAGGACGTGTGGACCAGTCCAAAATGAGGTTGCAACCTTGTCCTTAAAATAGACCTGTTTTAAACATTAAAATCAAACAAAGATTTGCAGATGCTGGAAATCTGAAACAGCCAAAAACAGAAATTGCTGGAGAAACTCAGCAGATCTGACAGTATCTGTGAAGAGAGAAACAGAGTTAACGTTTCAAGTCCAGTCACCCTTCTTCAAGAGATGTGACAGTGAATAATCACTAGACTCAAAGCGTTAACTCTGTTTTCTCTCCACAGATGCTGTCAGACCTGCTGAGTTTCTCCAGCAAATGCTGTTTTTGCCTGTCTTAAACATGCCTGTTATTGTCTAATAAGTACATACTTTGGACAGGTTTCTCCGTTGAACTGTCAGATTTAGAAGACTTTCTTTATCCAGCTGCATGTTTTGGTTGATGAGTTGGTGTGTTTTTGTAATAACTAAATCAAACCTTCCCCTTCTCCCTCACCACTTCACTGTCTGCATGTCCCTGATTACAGTAATACCATCTCTGATCTTAGGAGCAGAGGAACAAGAATAGGCCATTCAGCCCGTTCTAACATTTAAATCATGGCTATCTATGGCCTAACTCCTTACTCCTGACTTTGGTCCATATACCGTAATACCTTTGCTTAACAAAAATGTATCTATCTAAGATTTAAAATTAACAACTGATCCAGAATTCACTGCTGTTTGTGGAAGAGAATTCCAAACATCTACCACCCTTTGGGTGACACAGTGCTTCCTAATTCAGTCTCTCCTGAATGGTTTGGCCCTAGTTCTCAGACTATGTTTTCTAGTTCTAGAATCCCCAACCAGTGGATATAGTTTTCCTGTTAATACCTTGAAGACTTCCTAAATTCTAGAGAAAACAGGTCTAATTTGAATAATCACTCCTCATAATTTAAGCTCTGAAGTCCCGGTATCATTCTTGTAAACTTACGTTGTACTCTCTCCAAAGCCAAGATATCATTTAGATGGTGTGGTGCCCAGATCTGCTCACTGTACTCCATGTGGGATCTATGCAAGGTTTTGTCTGACTGCAGCAGAACATCTGCATCCTTGCAGTCTAAACCTCTAGATATAAACGCCAACATTCCATTAACTTCCTTGATTATTTTCTGCACCTGTTTATGACATCTGAAAGATCTGTGCATCTGAACCCCAAGACTCTTTAGACATCCAATATATCTAACTTCATACTATCTAGAAAGTTCCCTGATCTATTCTTTTTCGGTTCAAAATGAATAACCTCACACTTGTTGACATTGAACTCTATCTGCCACAGTTTTGCCCATTCACAAGTCCATTAATATCCCTTTGTAATTTTATGCTATCATTTATGCTGTCTACAATGCTGCCTAACTTTGTGCCATCAACAAATTTGGACATGTGACTTTCTATGCCAAATCCAAATTGTAAATAAATAACATGAATAATTGAGGCACTAACACAGATCCTTGCGGGACACCACTGGTCACATCCTGCCAATTTGAATACTTATTCATTATCCCTACTTTCTGTTACCTGCCACGCAACCAATTTCCCAGCCATGTCAGTAATTTTCTATCTGTTTCATGGGCTTCTATGTTCGTTAACAGTCTCTTATGTGAGACTTCTATCAAATGCCTTCTGGAAATCCACTTAACAACATCCATTCACTTTCCCCTATCCACCACCTTAGTCACCTCTTCAAAAAATTCAGAGAGGTTTGTTAGGCACAACTTACTTGCCATGAATCCATGCCAGCTCTTCCTGATTAACTAAAAATTTTCAATGTCTTCCATTACTTATCCTTTAATCTGGACTCCAACAAATTCCCCACCGTAGATGTTAGGCTAACTGGTCTGTAATTCCCTGCTTTTCCTCTTTCACTTATCCTAAAATGTGCAGTGACGAACAATATTCCAATTCAGAGGAATGATGCCTGTATCTAGGAAACTCTGAAAGATTATAAAAACTGAAAGAACTGCGGATGCTGTAAAGAGGAACAAAAACAGAAGTTGCTGGAAAAGCTCAGCAGGTCTGGCAGCATCCGTGAAGAAAAAAATCAGAGTTAATGTTTTGGGTTCGGTGACCCTTTATGGTGTTGACAATATACTCCCCTAATTCCTTTAGAACCCTCAGGTGGTAATCGCCAGATCCCAGGGATTTGTCACTCGTTAATTCCATTAATTTCCTCATTACTTATGTGTTACTTCCATTAATTTTATTTTGTCTCTGTTCCCGGTCCATTATTAATTTCCTCCACCAAGTTACCCTCCTCTTCTACTGTAAATACTGAGGCAATTACTTAACGTATCTGCCATTCCCCACAGTCATTGACGATATTCCCACTTTTGATCTTTAGTGAGCCAGCACTGCACCTGACCTCCCTTTTTCCCTTTATGTCACAATAACATTTCTCCTTATTGATTTTGATGTCCCTGACAAGTTTCTTTTCATAATCCTTTTTAGTAGCTCTTATAAGCTGCCTTCTGACCCTTTGCTGGCTTTGTATTCAGCAAACATCCGTGTTGTTTTTTGCATCTTTGTAGGCCCTTCCTTTTAGTTTTATGCCTCTTCTCTTTAATTGTATGTGGTTGTTTTTTGCAGTGAAGACTTCAGTAGCATTTTCTTACAATCCTCCCTCCTGCTATTCACCTCCAACCTCCACCCTGACTCCCAGACCTGTCTATTTTCTACCCTGTTAGTATACTCCATCTTTACCCAGCTCCTGGCTCTCTAACCGTACTGTCTTTTCATGTTCCTACTGCTCTTCAGAGCTAACTTCCCCACTCTCCCCACCCACTTACAGTGTCTGACATTTCCTTCTTCATTCAATGGTCTTCTTTGTTCCCCAACCCACTCCCAATACTACCTTCCTTCTTAGTTTTGGTATCTGTTTCACAAATACTCTGAGAGCCAGTGGTATTTTTTAACAAAATGAACGAGTCATTTCTAGTGTCAGTGTCCCTTGGTTATGGAAGATGGCTGTTTAGAGTCAAATCTGTTGTGTACTTTAATGTGGCTACGAAGTTCAGTTGCTGAGCTGCATGACTTTCCACAGTGCAAGAATAATCTGTCTGATTTTGTCAGCCCTAGCTGGTCTCTCTAGCATTGTCACTTTATTTTTAAGCCTCACTGTATATTTTTTACTGCCCAAAGGAGACAAAGCCACTGCTTGAGACCATTCCCCAAACCATTCTTTTATTCTAGTCTGGGTGGACACATCACATCTTCCTTTGCCTTCAAGGAATCCTTGAACCTAATCTCAGGTTACTTTGCAGGTAGTACATGTCCAGGTTTATGTTGTGAATACATGCTGTAGGTACCTTATGACCAATCATACATTCTACATGGCCTCTCCATCTGAGCTGGGATCTCACACTGAGTGCTTCAAATCCAAGCATTTGATGCTTTTTGACTGTTTGATGCCATTTCTGTTCCAAATTCCTCAGATTTGGAATCCAATCTAATGTTTCTTTATTCATTCATGGGATGAAGGCATCTCTGGCTAGGCAGCATTTATTGCCCATCCCTAATTGTCCAATAGGGAGTTAGGAGTCAACCACATTGCTGTGGGTCTGGAGTCACATGTAGGCCAGACCAGGCAAGGATGACAGTTTCCTTCCCTAGAGGGCATTAGTGGACCAGATGGGTTTTTCCAACAGAAAGCAATGGATTTGTGGTCATCATTAGATTCTTAATTTCAGATATTTTATTGAATTCAAATTCCACCATCTGCCATGGCAGGATTCGAACCTGGGACCCCAGAACATTATCTGGATCTCTGGATTAATAGTCCAGCGATAATACCACTAGGCCATCCCATCTGGCTATTTTTGACTCACAGCTGTATGTCAGCATTGCTGTGGGGAACAGCAAGTTTGTTTTAACAATACCCTGATTCCTCCCCAGTCTCTTGCAAAAATGGGCAAAATGTACTGTGGCAATTGAGAACATTGCCTGCTCACCACAATGCAAATATTCCTGGAGATTGTGCTTCCAAGATAGGTGAAGTTATTTACAGCATGTAGACGTGTATACTTGATAGTGACTTTTGGTGGAATATAGGCATTTGGCGTTGGTTGGTGGAGTGTCTCTGTCTTCCTTAAACCAATGGTTAGCCTTTCGGCGTTAACCTTTTTTAAAGTGAGACCATGATGCTTTGAAGACCACCCTCACCGTGTGACAGATGGGGGAACACGCATTGGCAAACAGCAGTTGACATATATAATAAAAAAAAGTGTAGATGCTAGAGGTACGAAACAAAAACAGACATAGCTGGCGAAACTCAGCAGGTCTGGCAGCATCTCTGGAGAGAAAGCAGTGTTAATGTTTGGAGTCCATTACTCTTCTTCAGAACTGATAGCAGCCGGGAAAAACTGGCATTTATGCTAAAGATGACGTTGGGGGAGAGGTCAGGGTGAGCTTGGGGGAAGGGAGAAGTGAGCAGATAGGTGGAGATGGAGCCCAGAGGCAAAGAGATAAGAAAGGGGTAGGTAAATGAGGAGATTATGGATGATAGGCCAGAACAGAAGAGAGGCTGAATAAGTCTTAATGAGAACTGAGGGTAGCAGAGAATGGGTAGCCTGTGCTGAAAGCAAACCATGTCAAAACAGGACCGGGTGTGAGGGTGTGTAAAAAATACAGAAGGATGGAATCAGGCCCTAAAGTTATTGAATTCGATGTTGAGTCCCAGTTGACATATTGTCACCTCTGACTCTTGATTTGAGCATTTCAGTCATCACGGGTTTCAGAGGTTGCCATCTGTTCTCAATCGAACATGTATTCCTTCAGCATTTCCAGCAAAATGTGCCAGAAAGTACGGCAGAAAAATACACTGAAGAACAGCACAGGGCCTTGACACAGCCCTACTTGTGGACACTTGCTAACTTCAAGGGGTCAGTGTATTCACCGCAGTCAGCGACTTTAGTTGTCATCCCATTGTGAAACCCTTGTATCCGATCTGCAGGTCTGTCAGGACGTTCAACTTAGGCTCAGACATTCCACAAGACCTCTCCTTGTGTCAAAGCTGTTTATCAAGTCAACAAAGCACAGCATTTCTATTGTATTTGCAGAGTGCAAAGGTCATGTCACAAGTGCCTCTGCCTTTCCTAACACACTTTGACTTTCTGGCAAACATTGTATTGATTAGCATATTAACCATTTTTCTTCCTAAAACCAAATTACCTTCCAAGGTAAGAATGTCTCATTTCCCAGAAGGAAAAGCCAGGAACACTGGCAAATGAGGAATACTGGTCCAACTTGGCATTTTTCCTTCAAAGTTGAGTTCCACTATGGCAAGCACAATCATTTTCAAGTATTAGTGATTTTTTGCTGACTTTTTTACCTTTGAGAATTTTTTTTTCTTTTCGAAAAGGAATGATCAGTAAATCTTAAAATGTGACAGGCTGAAGAGAAATGCTTGAGGGAGTTTTTGAAATGAATCGTAAAGTGCTGATGTGTCAGGCAATGCTCCACAGGACAGGAACATAAAAGCTAAACAAGTGTCTATCATTGATGGACCTGAGAGAGAGAGAGAGAGAGTGGCTTTGAACAGGGTTGCATTGTGCAGGAGATCAAAGCTAGGATACTGCTAAAATAGGGTGAGGTAACTCCATGGAAGGAATTGAAAATGAGCAGTAAAATTTTGAAGTGAATCCTGCTCAAGCACAGACAGCAGTGGAACTCAGGGTTAAGGAATGGGGAGGGTTGGAGGTGGAGATACTTATGAGGAAATGTGGGGGAGATGTTGGTGAGCATGATGCTAACTTTGGAAGTTACTTTGGGTTACTTTGCATTACTTTGGAAGTCTTGAACCCTATGGTGCCTGAGGGTAAGGAGCAACCTGTTAGAAGTTGACAAAATTATGTGAGGCATAGATAGCAAATAGATAGTCAAAGGCTTTTTCCCCAGAGTGGAAAGGTCAACTACAAGAGGGCATAGGTTCAAGGTGAGGCAGGGAAAGTTTAGGGGGAGAGGTGTGGGGAAAACTTTTCACGCAGAAGGTGGTGGGTGCCTGGAACGCACTGCCAGTGGAGGTGGTGGACGCGAGAATGATAGCAATATTTAAGGCTTAGAGTCTTAAGGCGTTCAGCCTTCCTGCTCCTCTGATGCTGCTTGGCCTGCTGTGTTCATCCAGCTGTACACCTTGTTATCTCAGATTCTCCAGCATCTGCAGTTCCTACTATCTCTGATACAATGTTTAAGGCGTATCTTGATTGACACACGAATGGGAGGTGAACAGAGGGAATAGAAACCACACATGGATCTAAATAAGGATTAGAATTGGGGTAGGTTTAGTGGGCTGAAGGGCCTGTTCCTGTACTGTATTGGGTTGTATTATTTATATAATTGAGTTAAGCAACTGTCTTGGAAATTATTGGATAAGGCATACCTCAAGTTAGTGAATGCAAGAACCTAACTGTCGGCTTCAGAAGTTTTCCTTTAGTATTCATCCTTTCCACAGGGGACACATTGATAAAAGCAGTATTTATTGCCCATCCCTAGTTGCCCTTGAGGAGTTGATCAAGCATCTTCTTGAACCACTGTGTGATGAAGGTACTGCCACAAATCTGTTTGGCAGAAATTTCCAGGATATTGGCCAAGTAGCAAGAAAAGATCAGGATATATATTTGGGTAAATTCAAAATGGAGTTTCATGATACCATCCTGGTAATGATGTTAATGTTTCATTGCTCATCTTACCATTTTACCTTCAGCAGTTTCCTGAATGTGCTTTGACCCTTCCCTTTGGTGCTTCAGTTTAGAAATGTGCAAGATAGTGATTTGTTCCTCTTGCAGAAGTACTGGAAATACAGGCTTTGTCACAATGCTGCTCTTTCAGGATCTGACCAGTAGAAGTGGTGACACCCACTGTCAGGTGTTGTTATTGTCATTGTCAACCGAGAGACGTCTTTGCCCACACTCAAAAACACTGGAGTTTGGAGCAGAAATAAGCCCATTCAGTCCCTCAAACCTTTCACTATGAGCATGGCTGATTTGGGTGTGCCCCCATCCCCGAACTCCACCTTGCTGCCCCTCCCCATTATCCTTGACTCCCTTGTTGATCAAAAGTCTGTCCAACCCAGCCATGGATACATTCGAAGACCCAGCGTCCGCTTAAATTTTGATCAAATCCATTAAAGTCGTACTGCGGGCTGTCATGTTAATGAATACATGGAAAGAAATTCAGTATCAGTCACCACAATGTTCAGACACTTACTGTCTGTTGTGGCTCAATGGGTAATAACACTGTGATCACTTTGACCAACAGCTGTGTGTTTAAGATCCATTTCCCAGTTCAGAATCTAGGCTGACATCCCAGTGTAGCTCTTTATGGTAGCATTTTCCCAAATATTATCGATTTTGGGGTTGGGAGGTCTGTTATTCTGAACTCTTTATTTCTTTATTTTTCTAATTAATCCCTATGATCTGTAATGCTAGACTTTTATTACTTTATTTTTCTAATTCTTTTTCCCTAAGAATTTGTACTTAAGAATCTGTACCTAGGTACCTTTGTACCTAAGATGGTGCTGTAAGTGGCAACTTGTAAACTTTTCACTGTGACAATAAAGCTAATTCGAATTCTAAAACCCTCTCACTGGTTACACTTGGCAGGAGAAGAATGAAGCCTTTTTTATGACGGGATCTTATTTAAATATAATCTGTCTCTTTTCAGCAATGCTCACAGTCCCTGGAGGCAGTTGACTAGTTGGGAAGGGGCAGAAAATCTTGCCGGCTGCTACCATAAATACTGAACGCCAATCTGCAGCTCCTTAAATGAAAACAAATCAAAATAAATGCAATGAAAAGCTGTTGATGTTGGGGATCTGAAATTAAAACATGAAATGCTTCAAAAACTCAGCAAGCTTTACAGCATCTGTGAACAAATAAGGAGAGAGAAACAGTATTAACATTTCATGTCGACTGACGTCTTAGGAACTAGTTTGCTGCTCTGTCTTCACAGTCTTTGTCAGTCGTAAGACTAACACCAACCCAATCACTGAGTTTTTCCAGCATTTCCTGTTATTAACACAACTTCTAATGTTGGCTAGTGAGAAATCCCTTTCTGAACAACACAAGTTCATCCAGGATTCCCAAATTCTCCGAAGCTGTGGTGGAGTTTTGGGAAAGATTTCCTTTTCCACTTTTGTGTTTGTGGAATGGTCAAAACTATCCCTGTGAGGATAATCCATGTTGCTAGCAGGTCTGAAGACTTCAGCATGGAATTTTGTTTACAGACACGACAGTAATTTTCAATTGATCTGAGTGGCCAAAGACCATGTGAAAAAACATAATTAAAACAAGCTACATGTCATCGGGAACATTCCAGCACTTTATCTGAGAGCAGGTGAGGATCTCCTGTGAATAATATACTGAACATGACTGCCTCCTGACTCACGTCCCGGATTTCCCAGAAATAAAAGCCAGTAAAACTGGTGAATGAGCTGTACTGGTCTTGTATATTTCAAAATGGAGATCCGTAGAATCATAGGAAGCAAGTCATGGAGTTTTTATAGCACAGAGAAAGGTCCTTTGGCCCATCGTGGTCACCAAGCACCTATCTATTCTAATCCCATTTTCCAACATTTGGCATTTCAAGTACTTGCCCAGATACAACTAGACTATCTTATCATAGACTCCCTACAGTGTGGAAACAGGCCCTTCGGCCCAACAAGTCCACACCAAACCTCGAAGCATCCCATCCAGACCCATCCCCCTCCCCCTATAACCCACCTAATCTACACCTCCCTGAACACTATGGGCAATTTAGCATGGTCAATCCATCTAACTGCACATCTTGGGAGGAAACCGGAGCACCCAGAGGAAACCCATGCAGACACGGGGAGAATGTGCAAACTCCACGCAGACAGTTGCCCAAGGCTGGAATCGAACCTGGGTCCCTGGTGCTGTGAGGCAGCAGTGCTAACCACTGTGCCACTGTGCCACCATGCCAAACCATCTTGATGGTTCCTGCCTCTACTACTGATGTAGGTAGTGAGTTCCAGATACCTTCTAGCTGAAATAACTTCTCCTCAAATCCCTGCTAAACCTCCTCTTTACCCCAGAACTGTGCCCCTCATTAACGCTATCTGCTGAGGGGAAACATTTCTCCTTATTTATGCTTCTCATTACTTTGCACACCTGAATCAGGTCCCCCATCAGCCGTCTCTGGTCAAAGGAAAGGAACCCCAGCCTGGCTAGTCCCTCTTCATAGCTGAATTGCTGTAGCCCAGGAAACGTTCTGGTCAATTTCTTCCAGTATAAACATTCCTTTCCAAGTATTATTGTTTCTTTACTGGTATAACCCTCAGGATTGCATGTAGAATGAGAAAACGAGTAGTCTAGCACCATGTGCAGAGATGAAAATGGACTCAGCTCTTGATGGTATCAGTCATGGAGGTCTGTAGCTTGGAAACAGGACGTTTGGCCCAACTTGCCATTTCGTTCAGTTTTCACATTTAAGTTAGTCCCATTTGCCTGCATTTGGTCCATATCCTTCCGTACCTATCCCACCCGTATACCTGTATAAATGCCTCTTAAATGATGAAATTGTACTCGCTTCCACCTCTTTCCCTGGCAGCCTGTTCCAGACACTCATCACCCTCGTGTGAAAAAATTGCCCCTCTAGACCCTTTTGTATCTGTCCCCTCTCACCTTAAACCTATGCCGCCTACCATGGGGAAAAGCTGTTGGCTATCTACCTTGTCTATAATTGGCCCCTAGTTTCCTGTTTTCATACACCTGTTTCTGACAGCCACCTGAATGATGTCCCACTGAGAAATTGGAACATGACGGACATTTGGAGCTGAGTTGTCAACTTGCACGGCAGAATCAATGGACTGAATGGCCTGCTTCTGCTCCTATATCTTATGATCTCATGGACTTCCACCTGCCACCAGTTTATTTTTAGTGCCAGTGAGGTGAGTGTTTAATGAAATAATTCCCGTAGCATTTCCCAACAATCCATGACAGATTATTCTTCCACACACTTCCAGTCAGTGGGTGAGCATTGATAGGAATGAACAACTGTGAGTGTGCTGACAGTCAGAAATAAAAATAAAACACCCCCACAAATTCCGACATGTATGTCATTAAAAATGGATCGAGAAAGTGATTAAATTATATCCCTGGGATTTAGATAACCATTAATTGCTCAAACCTTGATGTTTTTCTCTCAGCTTAAAGATTAGCTTACTTCCATGCCATCAAAACCCCCTGCCAGATCCTTCACAAGTATCTGCTTTAAAATGTTTAACCTAATCCTGGCATTCTTGACTATTTCAGGATTAACTGTCAAGAAAGCCTTCAATGCCTCGGAACAGCATCATAGCTTGTTTGTTCAACCAAACAGCAAGTGAGAAAGATCAAACTGAAAACCAGTTTGTCAGTTTGATTTGCATAAATCCTGTGTGGTTTGTTTTGCGCGTTACTGAATCATTAATAAACTTCTAGCTTCCTTTTGCATAAGCGTTCTCCTTTTAGGATACGCTTCCTCATGGAGCAAAGTCTTATGAGGAGGTAGATTTGACTAAAATATGAAGATGTTTGCTTTCATGAAACTGAGCCCCAGAATGCACTGTACACTTCAGCATGTGTATCAGGCTAAAGTACTGGAAAGCAAAATTGTACTCAAGAAGTCCAAATAATAACCCTGTTGTAAAAACAGAAAGTGCTGGAAATACTAAGCAGACCTGGCAATATCTGTGGAGAGAGAAGCAGTTAACATTCCAAGTCCGATATGTCTGTTCCTGAACAGACCAAGTCTTGTTGACAGAGTGAAGTAGGGTTAGTTTACCAAAGGGAGGAAGTTAAAAACAAAAAAAGTGTTGACAACTTTTCAAACCAGCAACTTACACTCACTAGTTCATGTGGATGATCTATGTGGATGATCTTGTTGTTATTTGAGGTTTGAGCTTGCTGTCAGAATGGGTCTCCACTCTGAACTCTCAGACATGGGGTGTAGAGTCAGACCTGAGCCCCTTCTCTGAGATCCAGCCCCTGCTCTGAGCCCTCCCTCGGCCCCTGCCTGGTGCCTGTCCCCTCTCTAACCTGGCCTGATCTCACTCATTTTGAAGATGAAGATACACAAACTGCAAGGGCAGGAGGGGATAAGGAGCATCCTAATTGTGCAGGAGACCAATAGGTCAGCTTCCTGAATTTTTACATCCATTTGCATGCCACACTTGTTTGATAAAAGACCAGCTCGGCAGAATTCATCTCCCCTCCCCAATTCCGTGAGGGAGTAATGTTGCCTTCAGATTCCTGACTGCACATGAATGGGACATTGTGTAGCCGCAGGATTTGGAGTGGCTAGCTGCTGTTTCGTTCTCTTTGGGGGGGTGTCGTTTGAATGAGTATTGATTTCAGACCAGGCGGAGGGTGGGGTGCAGAGAGATCAAGGCTGGCATGGATCTGGGTGCCTGGCTGAAATGGATAACCTGTCAGGGCATGGATGTTGGCCAACAGATGGGTACCCTAGTCACAGAGTCAGTGAAGAGGGAGGTGGGGAAACAGCATCAATGGTAAAGTGTTCCTCTCAGTAGCTGGGGCAAGAGGTTTCCCGTCAGGGCTACGTATTGGATGGGATCCGTGCTGTTGGGCTCCTGGGCATTACACAGAGGGTACTAGGCAGTGGATGGACAGAGGGGGTAGGATTCTGTTGGTGGGAGTTCCAAGGTCGTGGTTGAATGGTCTCTGAGGGGTGTGACAGAATGTTCCAGAATCAGTGGCTCAGATAACGGCAGATGGTTAGGATCAGTGAGGGGTTGGGGACAGCAACAGGTGTAGGCTCAGGAAAGAAAGCAGGTACAGAGATAGTGACTGATAGAGGGTCAGTGGTAACAGGATGGATGGAATAACATGGAGGAGTGGCACAATGACATTGAGTCGGTAAAGGCTGATGGGGGATGTTGGTGAGTGACAGCGGGAGGATAGAAGGTGGTGGAATGTCTACAGAAGCTAACGCGCACCATGGTGTCACAGCAAATGCTGTCATTTGTTAACAGTGGTCTTGTGAAAAGGGAGGAGGGTCCACTCAATGGGGTTGGATTGGAAGAGCACCAGTAACCATGATTCAATGAGATGAGAACCATGCTCAGGTGTGTTCTCCACTCTATAGTCGCCCCTGAACACAGCAACTACCTTCCCTCACTCAGTGGTCTCATTCTAGCAAGGTCCCAGCAGGATCAGGAGCTGGAATTAGGTCTGTGCTGAAGGTCAGCCCCTGTTGGCAGACCCACGAAGGGGTAACATAACAAAGAATTTTATTCACTTAAAATTGTTCATTTCAGTCTCCAAAGTACCAGGACAGAGCATTTAATATAAAAAGGATTGAACATTACCTTCTATATGCCATAGACACACTTACTTTTATGATGTAATGTATCCACTCTAACCCACCACATGAAATACCAAGTAAGGGCTTCTTTATAAACAAGTTCAAAAATTTGACAACAATACTCAAAGGAACACATTGGCAAAGCAGCAAAGGGCTTCTGGCACATATATAGAGCCATATGTCAGTGAAAGTCAGGACCACCAAGAGAGTAGAGATAGAAAGTTGGAGCAGGACTCATATATAGAAAGTGCTTCTCAGTCTTGTTGCTGTTTATAACAAGTTATTGGACAACTTCCAGATCATTAATAAAGCCTTGCAGAGACCCGCAAAAGTTTGCGGTCAAATCAGTATCCTTGTTTCAACAACTCTTCGTTCAATACACATTTTCTAGCTATTATTTCCCAAAAGGCTTTACCAGAAACAAATTTCTCACTCTGGCTGAAACGACACAAAGCTGTCCCCTTGTGTAAAAGCAGCCGAGCAATATAATATGAATTTGATGAAGAGTCTGGCCTCATGACTCATTTATAGAATATGAAAATGTAATTAGGAACTATTTCATCCTAAGCTGAAGAGGCAAGCTTGCATAGGATGGATTCAATACTCTATTCCCTTGAACTTTGCTCGTAACAATTTCAGCATCTGCCGTCGAAGACAAACGGCTTCCCAACTGCCAATCTTGTTTCATGACAAAGTCTCTCTGTTGGATTCAAGTTTCACTGCAGCATTCAAACTGCTCCAAACTTAAATCTAAGTCTGTGCAGTGGACTGTCCATTAGAATCAGACTGTCAGGAGGATAGAGACTAACATCATCATCTGTGCTTGTAGAATTAATGTTGATGTGTTCTTTTCATTCAACTGACAGCCTTTCTAAAACCTTTTCATTTATATATAACTAAGCTTTGTTTTTAGCACAACTGATAGCTTTTGAGTAATAAATTGTATAAATAACTTCCCCCACCAGTTTGCCATAGTCCAAGTCCGTTTTTTTCACAACATTTAAAAGTATTTGGATGAGCTGTTGAAGTGACATAACATTCAAGGCTAGGAAGTGAGGACAGTGGTAATTGTATATCTTTGGCAGTCGAGGCTTGATGGGCTGAAGGGCCTCTTCAGTACTGTATGATTCTAATCCACTCGCCCTATGCCCTTCCATATTTCCTACACCATTCCTCCCAAGTCTTCCTCACCCCATTCCTTCCATCCCTCCAATGCCATTGCTATTCTCCTCTTACCATCCACATCCTTCTCATCAATGCCATTCCACCCCTCAAGAAGACACATGGGTAATTTGGACCACTGTTGCTTTCTGTTTTTATTCTTCACCAATACCCCAGCCACGATCTTCACCAACCACTGATAGCCATGCACATGTGATGCATTCCAGTCCTCTGCACACCCCACATCCCTCCCTGAGCTGGGCTCTACTCACCCAATTAACCCACCGACAAGGACTACCCTTAAACTGACCAATAAAAATAATTGCCTGGGCAGTCTGAAAAAGAGGATCATCATTATAGATTAGAAATCCTCTGAGACTCTGTATTTTCCTGCAGCACCTCTTCAGAGTATTTTCTCGCTATTCCTTCATTGGATGTAAGGTCAGCATTTGTTACCCATCCCTAATTAGCCTTTAACTGACCAACTTGCACTGTTATCTTAAATATCAGTTAAGAGTCAACTGTGTTGCTGTAAGTTTAAAGTCACATAAAGGAGAGATGAAGTAAAGATGGCTGATCTCTTTCAATAAATCAGAGCAATTTTTAACAACAATTAATGGCAATGTTACACTGATTTTTAATTAAGTTAGTATAGTTTCCACCACCATGCATGATGGGATTTATACCCTGCTGCCTGGATCTTTGCATTACTAGTCCAGTGACATTCTCACTTAGAGTCTACCTGTGAGTTCATAGAAATTGAGAAAGTACATCAACGTCAGTGGTTCAAGCAGACAGCTCACCACCACCTTTCTAAGGGCAGCTAGGGACGGGCAATAAATGCTGGCCAGCCAGCGACACCCTTGTCCCATAACTGAATAAAAGTACCTCAGCCGATTCTGTTATTTGAGAACTGGAGAGCTGAGATCTGACAAAATTAGACATCTGTTTTGTTTACGTTGCAAATTACTCAAAATGTTCCGCCTTGTTTGCAGTGCTCGTTTTGGATGGAATAAAAGGATTGCTGAGAGAGTCTGGTAACTGCATTAGCACAGGGTTTAAAACAGCATTTCGCAAAACCACTTTGTGCCTTATAATCTTTATTGGCATCAAAACTTTGGCGGCACTACATCCTTCACAGCAGTTTAAACCTGTATTCAGGATGGCTGTGCCTTTTAACGTGGTAAATGAAGATGCATTACATGAGTCTCATAAAAGACATTGTAAGAAAAATATCTTGAGGCCGGTCTAACGTGAGCCCCATTACATCACCCAAACCATGAATTCTTATCCAGAGAAATATGTCATTGCAACTTAGGTGGCCTAAATAATGAAGCAGAATGGTCTAATCAAGGCCTTTAAGAATAAGTCTGAGGCCCATTTAGTGCAATTAAACAAATGTAAGTGATTGGGATGCCAGTTCACTGCAAGAGTTTATTTTCTTTTCACACTGGTTTGCTTGAAGTTGCTGAACAAAATCTTTTGTTTTAGTTAACCTTTCATTGCTTCTTATTTCGGAACTGCCTGCTTGCATACCTGTTTTCCTTCCCCTGGTGAACTGTGTCTCTGACAGGATTTCAATCACGTTGATTAAATTCCAAGGACCTTTTGCTTTAAAACTTCAATATAAATGATCTTAGACTCTGTAGTTGCCAGGATACATTCAGATCAAAACGGTACAAATGCAATTCCAAAGTTCTTGAGCTGGCAACTCGTTTTACTTTGCAGAGAGAGGCCGACTGCACAGAAAGATCCCATGCTTCTCCCAAAACAATAGATAAAGACAACCGGATAATTAGGTGGAAATCTGTAATTGAAGGATGCAAGAGCAGGAACCACCCTAGGGTGCAGATGCCGTAGAAGCACAAAGCACCCAGCAGAAACAAGCTAGAGTTTTATTTTCGGTCCTTTAACTTGCCGCAATCTCCCTGCTCCTTCCAAATCTACTCTATCATACATCCCAATTATGATAGCTTCACTGTTGGTGTTTTCAGCAGTGTATGCCTTGAACTCTGAAATTCCACCTGACTCCACTCTCTGTCTCTCTACTTCTATAAGACACTCCTTAAAACCTATCTGGCAGCATTTGTGGAGAGAAGTCAGAGTTAATGTTTCGGGTCGAGTGACTCTTCCTCAGAACAGTTCTGAGGAAGGCTGTCTCAACCTGAAATGTTAACTCTGATTTCTGTCCACAGACGCTGCCAGACCTGCTGAGCTTTCCCAACAATCTCTGTTTTTGTTTCGGATTTACAGCATCCACAGTTTTTTTCATTTTTTTTACTTAAAACCTAACTGTTTGGTGGTGTATTTGGTCACTCAACCTTTTTACGGCATGGCTGATTAAAAGCTTGGCTGATAATATTCCTGTGTAGCAATATGAATGCAAATAGTTGTTAGTGGATCTTGAAAACTAATATGGATGAAGTTATTTCCTGATATTGAAGTACACAGGACATTCACTGCTCTTCCCTTTCAATTTCCATACAATTTTCCATGGGCAGCTCCTTATCATAATGTTTCACAATTAGTCATGGCTTCAGTAACAACATGACAAAACTCCTAATATCAGTTTCTAGTGACTTGGGATCAGTCTGCACTCAACGCCAACCTCCTGTTTCATGCTTGTTCAGTCTCAATAGCAGCAATAGTTTTCGGTCTAGTGGTGTAGTCATAATTTCACCAAGTCAGTCTTCTCAAGGCCCAGCCCAATGCTATGGGGACATCAGTTCAAATCTCACAGCAGCAGCTGGTGGAAATTAAATTCATTTAATAGGATCTGGAATTGAAAGCTAGTCTCAGTAATGCTGACAATAAAAATATCATCAATTGCTGTTAAAAACCTTGCAGGTTCACTCATATAAGTTAGGGGAGGAAATCTGTCATCCTGGCTCGGTCTGGCTATTGTGACTCCAGACACTCAGCACTCAGGTCGAATCTTCACTGTCTTCAGGGGCAAGCCGAAGTCATCAGATACTTACATATCGAGAATTCTCAACATCTAGCTTGTTTGATGTCTTTAGTAAGCTAGGAAGCTGAATATTGATGAGATGAGTTGAACAAGCTATACTTCCTTTAAAAACCGAAAGAACTATGGATGCTGTAAATCAGGAACAAAAACAAAGTTGCTGGAAAAGCTCAGCAGGTCTGGCAACTGAAAACAGTTAACGTTTCGGGTCCAGTGACCCTTCCTCAGAACTTCCTTCTGAGGAAGGGTCACCGGACCCAAAACGTTAACTTTGTTTTCTGCTCCACAGATGCTGCCAGACCTGCTGAGCTTTTCCAGCAACTTTGTTTTTGTTATACTTCCTTTAATTGCCTCGCTACTTGTCAAATACGTGAAGCTTGGTGTGAGATGCTCCCTGATGTCGAGAGGCACCTTGTTGAACTTCTCATCTTATCCTGACACACATCTCACCATCGCTTACATCACTCAGAGCCCTCTAATGATTCTGCCCAATGTTTCAGGTCGAGATAATCTTTCACCAGAACTGAAGAAAGAAAGAAACATAAAAGTTGTTAAGAGATAGTAGGAACTGCAGAATCTGAGATAACAAGGTGTAGAGCTGGATGAACACAGCAGGCCAAGCAGCATCAGAGGAGCAGGAAGGCTGATGTTTCAGGCCTAGACCCTTCTTCAGAAATCAGAAATTCTTCAGATGTTAAGCCTGTTTACATGGAGAGGAGATAGGAATAACAAAAGGGATATGGTGATAGGGCAGAAGCAGATTTCATGATGCAGCAGCCGAAGAGAGTGGTGATGGGTATAATAACAAAAGTGAAGCCCATACAAAGTGCTATTGGCGACATAGCTACCATCTGATTGCAAGCATGAAAGGATAAAGAAACCAGACAAACCAACCCAGCAAAACAAAGAAAAAAACAGAAAAAGGAAAACATATTAAACATGAAAAGCAGAGAAGCTGTGATCTAAAGTTGTTGAACGTCCATGAGATTATCGAGTTGAAAGATAACATGCTGTTCCTCAAGCTTCAACAAATTTCACTGGAATATTTGCTTTGGAACTGTATTTTATTTGAAAGATCTTGCAATTTTATGTGAACTGTGAAACCAATCCATGTTATTATAAATATTTTTAATCAATCTGTTCAAATATATTATGGCATTTCTCTGGAGCTGGTGGGACTTGAATCAATGCCTCCTAGCTCAGAGGTAGGGCCACTACCCAGAGCCCTCCCTTTTTTTATACACCACTTTAAACCAGCAAAATCCGGCAAGTTGGTGGCAGGGTAAGTCGCTCCATTCGGAGTTCCATTCTGCTCACCAGTTCCCTTTCTCTGTCCTTACTTTCTTTGTCCCCCCCCACTTCTTCTCTCTCCACCACCACCGCCCCCCCCCCCCGACCTGTTTGAACCACCTACCTAAGGAGTTGGGAAGGAGCTGGGTCACAACCAGGAACCACATGGCAGGAGCTGAATGCGCGGGTTGTGTCCTGCAGTGACGGTGGATCAAGCGTGGGCCGGTGAGCGAGCCGGGGAGGCAGCAGTGAGTGAGATTGGGCTAGTGAGGCAGTGAGTGAGATTGGGCCGGGAGGCAGTGGTGAGTGAGATTGGGCTGGGGAGGCAGCAGTGAGTGAGATTGGGCCGGGGAGGCAGCGAGTGAGATTGGGCCGGGGAG
>NC_063354.1:33767360-33768649 GCF_021869965.1 Rhincodon typus
TTCATCATCTAGGCCCGAAACGTCAGCCTTCCTGCTCCTATGATGCTGCCTGGCCTGCTGTGTTCATCCAGCTCTACACCTTGTTATCTCAGATTCTCCAGCATCTGCAGTTCCTACTATCTCTAGTAATTCTCATCTGTTACTTTTACTTGTACATCAAGTGCAGCTCATGGGAGTTACTGAGAGTTAAGTTTATATGATAGAAGTTCATAGGAAAAAATATTACACGTAAGTCCAAGGTTTACACAGTTTCCATCGCCTTCACAAAAAAACCAGGAACCTTCATGGTACTGAATATAATAATCAAGATTTACATGAAAACAATATTTCCAGCTAATCCCAGTGCTGTGGAAATACAAGATGTTCTGATGTTTGTTGAGCAAGGGAAAATAGCGCATTTCCCATTTTGAAAACAGGTTGCAAAATGCAGTATCTCAAAGGCAGCAGGAGAGTTAAGTTTGACCAACTTGGTAATGGGAGGGGCGTGTGGTTTCAGACACAAGCATTGGTCATCTTGGGAAGAAGGAGCAGAGAATGTGAAGGGTGAACAGTAAACCACACAGACTCACAAGACGACTTCTCTTGGCCAAACGGCAGGGTGTCAAACGTTCTTGGGAAAATATGGATGCAGCTCGCTAAAGCAGAGCAAATAGACCTCAGAATGATTGATAGAGGCACCCCATCCCTGTCCATACCTGAGCCCTCACCACCTTCTCCGTCCATACATCAAATATTTCTTTATTTTCCTAATTTATACTATGAAGAACTGCAATATAGAACTTTTAGCTTTGTTTTCTTTATTTCTCTATTTTTGTAACTAATCTATTTTAGGACCTAAAATTTGTAACTAGGTACTTTGTACCTAAGATAGCGCCATGTGTGACAAAAACAGAGTTGCTGGAAAAGCTCAGCAGGTCTGGCAGCATCTGTGGAGGAGAAAACAGTTAACGTTTCGAGTCCGGTGACCCTTCCTCAGAACTGATGGTGGCTGGGACAATGTCAGTTTATATGCAGAAAATAGGGAGGTGGGTGGGGTAGGGAGTAAATGATAGGATAGAGCCCAAAGAGAGAGAAAGACAGTTGGACAGACAAAGGAGTTGCTAACGATCGGGCTGGGAGGGTGAGTAGTTGTTAATGGGGACTGTTAGTGACTAACAACAGGGGGTGTGTAGTGGCAGGCTATGTGGTAACAAGGCCTGGTGTGTGGGGTGGGGGGCTGGGACATGGGAGAGTTTAGGCCCTAAAATTATTGAACTCAATATTGAGTCCGGAGGGCTGTAGGGTCCCCA
>NC_063354.1:33769149-33772126 GCF_021869965.1 Rhincodon typus
CCACACAAATGCCAGGCTATGACCATCACCAATAAGAGATGCTCTAACTACTACCACTTGACATTTAATGGTGTTACCATCACTGAATCCCCCACTATAAACATCCTGGAAGTTATCATTGATCAGAAGCTCCATTGGACTCGCCACATAAATGCAGTGGCTACAACAGCAGGTCAGAGGCTAAGAATACTGTGGTGAGTAACTCACCTCCTGACTCTCCAAAGTTGTCCACCATCTACAAGGCACAAGTCAGGAGTGTGATGGAATACTCTACACTGGATAAGTGCAGTTCCAACAACACTCAAGAAGCTTGATATTATCCAGGACAAAGCAGCCAGCTTGATTGGTACTGCATCCACAAGCATCCACTCCCTCCACCACTGACGCTCAGTAGCAGCAATGTGTACTATCTGCAAGATGCACTGCAAAAATTCACCAAAGATCCTCAGACAGCACGTTCCAAACCCACAACCATTCCCATCTAGAAGGACAAGGGAAGCAGATATATGGAAACACCACCACCTTCAAATTCCCCTCCAAGCTGCTCACCATCCTGACTTGGCAATATATCACCATTCCTTCACTATTGCTGGGTCAAAATCCTGGAATTGGCATTGTAATGGCATTGTGGGTCAACCCACAGCAGATGGACTGCAGAGGTTGAAGAAGGCAGCTCACCACCACCTTCTCAAGGGCAACGAGACATGGGCAACAAATGCATGCCCAGGCAGCGACATCCACATCCGATAAAATGAACAAAATAAACAAAATAAGGCTAACAAGCTTCCTATAAAACTAACAACGTAGAACACTTGGAAAGCTGATTCCCAAATCAGCTCAGGACATAGGTCTCATGAGGATGTAAAAAGAGGGAATTTATAATGAAAGTATTGTGGGGCATTGGCCTATGATAAATTACCCTCATTGGTTTGAGTTTAAGTTATCAACAAAAACTCAAAACGATATGTTCTTGGGCTCTAATACTTCCAATCAGCAGCAGGGACTAGTGAAGTGTCTGTTATTTGCGCTGTAATGACAACCAAACACTACCAGCTTTGGGGTAACTTGAAGCTGCCATCATCTTTCTTTGACTGCGTTGAAGGTTTACAGTGGTAGGGAATAATCACTAGTAAGTCTTAACAGGAAAGTGCTCTTAAACAAGGTGAGTTTATTGCATGATAGCAGTCTGGTGCAAGTTATATGACTGAGTCAGGTATTGCTTTTAAATCTATTGATGGACCTGTGGATTTAAATCTTTACCGGACAGGAAACAAAGATGTTCTGCCTTTCTCCACCCACATTTTTATGACATCATTATACTGGGTGGTGCTTAATGCAGTCTCCATAATTAACCCTTTCAGAACCATTACCTTATTCAACAGTGATCCCAGGTTTTGATCAGAGATAGTAGGAACTGCAGATGCTGGAGAATCCGAGACAACAAGGTGCAGGGCTGGATGAACACAGCAGGCCAAGCAGCATCATAGGAGCAGAGAGGCTGACGTTTCGGGCCTAGACCCTTCATCAGAAAAGGGGGAGGGGAAGGGGGTTCTGAAATAAATAGGGAGAGAGTGGGAGGCGGATAGAAGAGGGATAGAGGAGAGGATAGGTGGAGAGGAAACAAACAGGTCGAAGAGGCGGGGATGGAGCCAGTAAAGGTGAGTGTAGGTAGGGAGTTAGGAAAGGGATAGGTCAGTCCAGGGAGGACGGACAGGTCAAGGGGGCGGAATGAGGTTGGTCGGGAGGAAATGGAGGTGCGGCTTGAGGTGGGAGGAGGGGATAGGTGGGAGGAAGAACAGGTTAGGGAGGCAGGGACGAGCTGGACTGGTTTTGGGATGCGGAAGGGGGAGGGGAGATTTTGAAACTTGTGAAATCCACATTGATACCATTGGGTTGCAGGGTTCCCAAGCGGAATATCCCTACCTATGTCCGTGACACCACCCACGCCCTCCACCTCCTCCAGAACTTCCAATTCCCTGGTCCCCAACATCTCATCTTTACCATGGACGTCCAGTCCCTCTACACCTGCATTCCCCATGCAGATGGCCTTAAGGCCCTCTGCTTCTTCCTGTCCCGCAAGCCCGACCAGTCCCCCTCCACTGATACCCTCATCCGCTTAGCCGAACTCGTCCTCACACTCAACAACTTCTCTTTCAATTCCTCCCACTTCCTACAGACAAAGGGGGTAGCCATGGGTACCCGCATGGGCCCAAGCTACGCCTGCCTCTTTGTAGGTTACGTGGAACAATCCCTCTTCCGTACCTACACCGGCCCTAAATCCCACCTCTTCCTCCGTTACATTGATGACTGTATCGGCGCCGTCTCGTGCTCCCACGAGGAGCTCGAACAGTTCATCCACTTCACTAACACCTTCCACCCCAACCTTAAGTTTACCTGGACCATCTCTAACACCTCTCTCCCCTTCCTGGACCTCTCTGTCTCCATATCGGGCAACCACCTCGAAACCGATATTCATGTCAAGCCCACCGACTCCCACAGCTACCTAGAATACTCCTCCTCCCACCCACCTTCCTGCAAAAATGCTATCCCCTATTCCCAATTCCTTCGCCTCCGCCGCATCTGCTCCCAGGATGAGGCATTCCACTCCCGTACATCTCAGTTGTCCTCGTTTTTCAAGGACCGTAACTTCCCCTCCTCGGTGGTCGAGAACGCCCTCAACCGTGTCTCCCACATCTCCCGCACCTCATCCCTCACACCCCGTCCACGCAATAAAAACCAAAAAAGAATCCCCCTCGTCCTCATGTACCACCCCACCAACCTCCGGATCCAACGCATCATCCTCCGACACTTCCGCCATCTGCAATCCGACCCCACCACCAAAGACATCTTTCCCTCCCCACCTTTATCTGCTTTCCGGAGGGACAACTCTCTCCGTGACTCCCTTGTCCGCTCCACACTCCCCTCCAGCTCCACCACACCCGGCACTTTTCCCTGCAACCGCAGGAAGTGCTACACC
>NC_063354.1:33772226-33772942 GCF_021869965.1 Rhincodon typus
GCTCCCAGGATGAGGCATTCCACTCCCGTACATCTCAGTTGTCCTCGTTTTTCAAGGACCGTAACTTCCCCTCCTCAGTGGTCGAGAACGCCCTCAACCGTGTCTCCCACATCTCCCGCACCTCATCCCTCACACCCCGTCCACGCAATAAAAACCAAAAAAGAATCCCCCTCGTCCTCACGTACCACCCCACCAACCTCCGGATCCAACGCATCATCCTCCGACACTTCCGCCATCTGCAATCCGACCCCACCACCAAAGACATCTTTCCCTCCCCACCTTTATCTGCTTTCCGGAGGGACAACTCTCTCCGTGACTCCCTCGTCCGCTCCACACTCCCCTCCAGCTCCACCACACCCGGCACTTTTCCCTGCAACCGCAGGAAGTGCTACACCTGCCCCCATACCTCCTCCCTCACCCCCATCCCAGGCCCCAAGAAGACTTTCCACATCAAGCAGATGTTCACCTGCACATCTGCCAATGTGGTATACTGCATCCGCTGTACCCGGTGTGGCTTCCTCTACATCGGGGAAACCAAGCGGAGACTCGGGGACCGCTTTGCAGAACACCTACGCTCGGTTCGCAACAAACAACTGCACCTCCCAGTCGCGAACCATTTCAACTCCCCCTCCCATTCCTCAGACGACATGTCCATCCTGGGCCTCCTGCAGTGCCACAACGATGCCACCCGAAGGTTGCAGGAACAGCAACTCATA
>NC_063354.1:33773042-33785187 GCF_021869965.1 Rhincodon typus
CTCCCTACCTACACTCACCTTTCCTGGCTCCATCCCCGCCTCTTCGACCTGTTTGTTTCCTCTCCACCTATCCTCTCCTCTATCCCTCTTCTATCCGCCTCCCACTCTCTCCCTATTTATTTCAAAACCACCTTCCCCTCCTCCTTTTCTGATGAAGGGTCTAGGCCCGAAACGTCAGCCTCTCTGCTCCTATGATGCTGCTTGGCCTGCTGTGTTCATCCAGCCCTGCACCTTGTTGTCTCGGATTCTCCAGCATCTGCAGTTCCTACTATCTCTGATTAAATTAAAACAACATGAGTTGTTAAACATGGATCCTTTATTAGCTCCACTAACAGGTCCACTATCTACAAGGAACAAGTCAGAATTATGATGGAATATGCTCCATTAGCTTGGATGGGTGCAGCTCCTGCAATGCTCAATCACCTATGTTACCTCAGTGAAGAAGAAATCTAATTGATTGGCACCTCATCCACCATGTTCACCATGCATTCCCTACACCACTGACACACAATAGCAGCGGTGTGTACCACTTACAAAATGCACTGCAGTAACACACAAAGGTTCCTTCAAAATCACCTTCTAAATCTGTGACAGCTGCCACCTAGAAGGACAAAGACAACAGATACATGAGAGAACCACCATCTGTAAATTCCCCTCCAAGCTACACACCTTCCTGACTTGGAACCACGATGCCATTCCTTCACAATCGCTGGGTTAAAGTCCTTCCTAATAGCACTATGGGTGTCCCTACACTTCAAGGATTGTATTGATTCAAGGCGGATCATCACCATCTTCTCCAGGGTAGGTATGGACACGCATTGAGTGCTGGACTGTTCACATTGCATGAACAAGTAATAAGACAAGTTTTTCCTAGCAGACTCCCCCTTCTGTTACATGTGTATATTGTAACCCCAAGTGGATGAAATGCACAATGCAATTTTTAATATTTTACAACAATCGGGGTCAAAAGAGGCAATTTTTAAAAATAAATTCATGGGATGTGAGCATCACAGGAGATTACAATTCAGTTTATAAAACATTTCTCCTTTTCAAGCTTCCTTGCAACATTTGGGTATGACATTCTAGGCTTCCTTTCCAGGCAGCCATTAAATTTACATCTGCAGTCATCTTTTGGCCATATTGCCTATCTTTAAGAAAATACATGTTATAATTAAAGCTTCAATACGTCCATAGGTGATCCATGGTCGTGAAGTATCTGACCCAGTCCCACCTCACCCATGTTTAAGTGTAAACATTTTTCTCTCCAAACAATAAGAAAACCTTTCTATCCATATGGAGGCACAGCTGTTGCTATCAGAATTGCCATAACATGCAGTAGAGGGGCCTGTGGAGGAAATACATTCTGTCAGTGCTTGTAGATTTCTCAGCTTATTCTAAGTGGATAATATGTGTTCTCAGCAATGCTGTAACAAGGAATGGGCCCCAGATGTCCATTTGTAGAAATGTGATCGTTGTTCTCTGAAGAGACACATAACATATTTTTATGTATATTTTTAAAAATAAACAGTTATGTGGCACGGAAACTGAATGCAGTCAATCGGAACTGCAAAGTTGACCCTAGTGGTTACTGAGAGCATCAGGGACATGGAGAATTTTTAATGGAATACCAAAAGCAAATCCAAAACCATTGCATGAATCCAGTGCTCATGTCAGTAGCTCTGGCTTTATAAGTAATGACTAACCTTGCATTTGAGCTTCTGCATAATCGAGGCAGAGTTCCAGGTGAGAGGTCTGAAAGAAGGCATGCAAATCTTTGCTTCTGGAATTCCACATAGACCTTCTGGATTGATGATTTCAGGAAGCAGAGGGACAAGAAATGATCATTTCAGCTTCCACAGACCGTGTGCGATCAATTGCCTCATGGATCTCACCCCATCCATTTCAACTGCTGAGGGACAGCCCTGCCTCAATATTCCCCAATGCCCAGACCTTTAATCAAACAAACTAACAACAAGTTCATCTGTTCCATCATCTCGAATGTAGAACACTGTGCAATGACTCCTGCACAGACCAAGCACCCTGTTCTCTCCCCAAACCCAGCTCCTGGCTGCCAGAAACTGTTGTGTCACTTCCATTTAAATCAGAATTTCCAGCGAGTGCGAGCCTGGCCTGGAGTTAGGTTTCAATGATCAGCTGATCTGGTTCCTTGTTGACTGTTTGAAAAATGTTCTAAACTTTTAGGAGGGGCTCAGATCCCTGAAGGATGACAGCCTAATCTATGCAGTAAATAATGTACAGGAAATAGAATTTGGACACAGATGTACTCACTCCTGGAAGTAACAGCATGAAGCATGTTTTAAATATTATGTTTGGCACAATGCAAAATCCATGTAAGCCATTCAAAGTTCCATGTTTGTTCAAAGTTCTTGTGCCTATTGAAGTGGAGATAATAGAGTTAGAAAACTGAATATTTTTCACGAGTGCATTCACATCAGATATGTGCAGGAGAGTTATAATATGGACTTTCCACCTGCACCGCCACTGCCACAATAATGTGTCCAGAAACCCAACATGTGTGGAACTCTTCTCACTACAGCAGTGGAACATTTCACAGGCCTTGCAGCCTTGAATTCTCATGGACAAAGTTTGCCAAAATAGCAAATCTATACCTTAAAAAATTTCTTGTGTTGACCCCTCCAGTCCACGGGAACTGAATTGCCCAAATTCCGAAGAAATATATAGAGTCAGTGAAGTCTTTGATGTTTTCCAGTATGCTAGGATACTGTCCTGTAGTGGATAGTGTAGAGGATAGCTGTAAGTTCCAAAATGATATAAATGAGTTGGTGGCGTGAGCAGGAAAGTAGCAGATGGAGTTCAACCACACTTAGAGTGGTCAAACAGTAAAAGGGAATGCACAATAAACTGGAATATACTGAGAGGGGTTGATGAAGTGAGAGAGCTTGGCATGCAAATGCACAGGTGTCTAAAGGTAGTAGTACAGGAAGATAAAGTTGTAAGGAAGGCAAATGGAATGCTCTCCTTCATTGGAAGAGGTGTAGAATACGAAAAATGGGATCTAGTGATGAAACTGTATAAGACACTGGTGAGGGCACTCCTGGAGTATTGTGTGCAGTTCTAGTCACATTACAGGAAGGATGTAATTGCTCTGGAGAGAATGCAGAGAAGATTTACTAAATGTTGCCAGGGCTGGAGAACTGTAGCTTTGAGGAGAGATTGGAGGTTTGAGTTGTTTTCCTTGGAGGGTGACATGGTTGAGGTATTCAAAATCGTAAGGAGTAGAGACACAGTAGGCAGAGTATTTCTCTTGTCAGAGAGTTCAAAAACCAAGGGTTATAGATTCAAGCTAAGTGACAGAAAGATTAGAGTGGATGTGGGAAAAGCACATTTTTTTTACACAGAGGGTGGTGGGCGTCTAGAATTCGCTGATGAGTTAGTGGTGGAGGCAGAGACCCTACACTCTTTCAAGAAGTACCTGGATCTGTACTTTAAGTGATGTAATCTGCAGGACAATGGTTGTGTGCAGGAAGATGGGATTAGAAAGGGCATCTGGGTGTCTTTGTGTTGGTATGGACAAGATGGGCTGAACGACCTCCTTCTGAGCTGTATTATTTCCATGGTTCTATGGGTTCTAAATGGCTGTGAAATGAAGACTTTGAAAAAATATATTTTGTCCTTCATTGCTTTTCAATCAAGTGCTGATTTGAGCTTGCATCAATATTGCACATCTGGACAATGAATATCAGCAAGGTACTGGACAGAGAAAAGATATACTGTTCATAGAGGCAGTCCAGACAAGGTTCATCAGGTTGTTAGCAGGTATGAAGGGATTTTCTGATGAGGAAAAGTTGAGGTGTTTGGGCTTATATTTTCTGGAGAATTCTTGGAAGAATGAGAGATGACTTTATTGAAACACGTAAGATTCTGAGGACTCTCATAAGTTAGGTTGTTTCCCCTTGTGAGAGAGTTTGGGACCAGAGGGCATAATCTCAGAATAAGAATTCACCCATTTAAGACAGAGATGAGCAGGAATATTTTTTTCTCTCAGAAGGTGGTAAATCTGTGGAATTCTTTACCACAGGGGACTTTTAAGATTGTGTTTTTAAGTGAACTCAGGGCTGAGATAGATTTTGAACCAGTAAGGGTTATGGGGTAAAGATGGGAAAGTGGGAAAGAATTATTAGAGCAGCTATGATCTCACTGAATGATGGAGCGGATTAATGTGCTGAATACTTCTGCTTCTATGTCTTACGGTCTTATGGATGTCACGTTTAGGTTTGACATTATCCTCAGCCAACCTTTTCACTTTTAAGAATGTTAATCAGGCGTAGAACCCCTTATTATTTATTATTCTTGTTCTTATCCAGACAGTAACATCTGATAGGCACAAAGGTTAAATTAATTAAATGCAACAAAATCAGGGATTCAGCCTGGGACCTCCTGTAAAGGCAGCTATTTGCAGCTTTCAGATATATGAAGCCTGTTGAGAGGGTATTTCTGACTGTCTACCTTTATCCATGATTTTGCCTGTTCCCAGTTGGCCTGCCAGGACTTGGGCTGTTTTCTTTATGATGCTGTCAGTGGGGTAAACAAACTTATTTGATTTGTTGTTCAAAAATGTAGTTTGCAGTCTTCCTCTTCTGTATGTTTTGGATGATGCAGGTAAGCTCCAAAGGATGAGGTTTCTGTTTCAAAGGGCAATTGTTGACAAAGTGCTCAATCATGAAGAAACCAATTGCAATACACAAAACTAACTCATTTAATTGAAGACAGCCTGGAGATCTAACCTGGAAGCTATTCTCATGGGTCTGGGTAGTGTATTTTTTCCACCAAGTCTGCGGAAATATGTTTAGTAAGGAAATGACCTGTTTCTAGTTTCATATCCCTAAAATAAAGCACTGTGGTGTGTGTTAATATTAAGAAGTATATGTAAACTACCTTAGCAAACTCTAAAATAATGGTTGATTGTAACATGCATGTTTCACACTACTGTTCTCAGTATTCCTCATTAACAGCACAACTTCCCCTGCAGGAGTTCTGATCTAGAATTGGAATTTTATTTCTACTTTAGTTGGTATCTTAGTTTTGAACAGGCATATGCCATTATGCTGGCATGTGATCATGTGAAATCCCAGTTTATTTTTCATATCCCATTGTGACCCCCATCCCCCAACCATTGGAATTCTGGTTTCAGTATGCTGTGGGAATAACACTTGGTGACCTCCCACTCTCCTCTGGACAAGGAACTTTGATATAACTTAGGGAGTCAGAGACAGGGGAATGACACTGGTGGAGAACTAATTGGAAGTGACATCTTACATTCAACAGAAACAACTGCTAATCAGTTTACAAAACCTAAATTGTCTGGGTCCCATTCCTTTGAGGTAATGTTTCAAAATTAAACTGATAATTTCTTACAGATAATAGAAGGAGCCTTCCATAGCAGGATGATTTTGTCTTGCTTTTCTTCCTCAGCCAGCTGTGTTTAGAAGTTCTATTACAGCTCCTGATATATGGAATGGTTTTGGAGTCATTTTAATTATGAAACTTTTATCTTAATTGCAGGCATAATTAAACAGAAAGATCTTGTGGCACACCCGTAGCATTCTAGGCCAGAAGCTCCAGGTTCAAGTCCTACCTCAGAAGTTAATGACCACGGAGGTTGTGTCAAAATGCAGCCAAACAGGTTGATTATCGATGGTAACTCTTTCTGATACCACCTTCAGTGGGTAATAAGAGTTGGAGTGTTTCCAGCCGGAACTCACAGGCAGCTACAACCCAACAGCCTCATTGAAAACATTGAAAGGCATAGGGCTTTGCCAAAAAGAAAGTCATCTCCATTCCACAAACAAGCTGTGCATTCCTAAATTAAAATATGATAGGAAGAACCTCCAAGATATAGCTTTGAAGAAGTAAACCAGAATGCTCCAGCCTAATGTATTGAATAACAGTTAGGGAAGGAGATGACCTAGTGGTATAATCCACAGATCCAATAAAGTTCTGGAGACTAAGGTTTGAATCCTGCCATGGCAGATAGTGAAATTGAATTTTAAAAAAAGTTTAAAACAAAACTGGAATTAGGAGCCTGTTTATAACCATGAAATCATTGTCGATTGCTGGAAAAACCCATCTGGTTCACTGATGTCCTTCAGGGAAGGAAATCCGCCATCCTCACCTGGTGTGGCCTATATGTGACTCCATCCCCAGCAATGTGGTTCACTCACAACTGCCCTTTGAAATGGCTTAGAAAGCTACCCGGTTGTGTCAATCACTACAAAGTCTCAAAGAAATGAAACTGGATGGATCATCTGGCATCGGCCTAGGCACAGGAAAAGACAACGGCAGAAACAGCCCTGTCGACCCTGCAAAGTCCTCCTCACTAACATCTGGTGCTGGTCATTTTGGCGCTGGTGCCAAAACTGGGAGATCTGTCTCACAGACTAGTCAAGCAACAGCCTGACATAGTCATACTCACGAAATCAGATAATGCCCCAGACACCACCATCATCATCCCTTGATATATCCTGTCTCACCGGCAGGACAGACCCAGCAGAGATAGTGGCACAGTGGTATACAGTCAGGAGAGAGTTGCCCTGGGAGTCCTCAACATCGACTCCAGACCCCATGAAGTCTCATGGCTTCAGGTTAAACAAAGGCAAGGAAACCCCCTGCTGATTATTATGTACCGTCCTCCCTCGGCTGATGAATCAGTACGCTTCCATGTTGAACAACCTTTAGAGGAAGAATTGAGGATAGCAGGGTTACAAAATGTACTCTGGGTGGGGGATTTCAATGTCCACCACCAAGTGTGGCTCAGCCGCTGTACCACTGATCGAGTTGGTCGCATTCTGAAGGACATTCCTACTAGACTGGGTCTGTATCAGATGGTGAGGGAACCAATGAAAGGGACAAACATGCTTGACCTTATCCTTACCAATCTGCTGCCTTCAGATGCATCTGTTCATGACAGTATCAGTAAGTGACCACTGCATAGTCCTTGTGGAGATAAAGTCCTGCCTTCACACTGAGAATAAGCTCCATCGTGTTGTGTGGCATTACCACCGTGCTAAATGGGACAGACTTTGCACAGATCTAGCAACTCAAGCCTGGGCATCCATGAGGTGCTGTGGGCCATCAACAGCAGCAGAATTGTATACCAGCACAATCTGTAACCTCATGGCCCGGCATATTCCCCACTCAACCATTACCATCAAACCAGGGGATCAACCCTGGTTCACTGGAGTGTGCAGGAGGGCATGGCAAGAGCAGCACCAGACATACATGAAGATGAGGTGAAGCCATAAGATCATAAGACCATAAGACATAGAAGCAGAAATTAGGCTATTCAGCCCATCGAGTCTGCTCCTTCATTTAATCATGGCTGATAAGTTTCTCAACCCCATTATCCCACATCCACCCTGTAACCTTTGATCCCCTTGACAATCAAGAACCTACCTACCTCTATCTTAAATAACCTGGCCTCCACAGCCTTCTGTGGCAATTAATTCCATAGATTTACTACATCTGGCTGAAGACGTTTCTTCTCATCTCCTTTTTAAAGGCCTTCCCTTTGCTCTAAGGCTGTGCCTTCGGGTCCTAGTCTCTCCTACCAATAGAAACTTCTTCTTAATATCCACTGTACCTGGGCCTTTCAGTATTCTGTAAGTTTCAAATAGATCCCCCTCATCCTTCTAAACTCCATCGAGTATAGACCCAGGGTCCTGAAATGTTTCTCATATGTTAAGCCTTTAATTCCTGGGATCATTCCCGTGAACTTCCCCGAGACCTACTGCAGGGCCAATATATCCTTCCTGAGGCATGGTGCCTAATGTTGCTCACAATACTCTAAATGTGGTCTGACCAGAGCCTTATAAAGCTTTAGATGTATATACCTTTATTCTCAAAATAAATGCAGGATTGTATTTGCCTTCCTACCTACCGACTAAACCTGCAAGTTTGCTTTAAGAGAGTCATGGAGTAGGACTGCAAGTCCCATTACACTTCAGATTTCTGAATTTTCTCCTCATTTAGAAAATAGTCCATGCAACAAAAGCCACAAAACAGACTACTTGCATGCCAAACAGCGCAAGCAGCAAGTGATTGACTGAGCCAAGCAACCCCACAACCAACGGATCAGATCTGAGCTCTGCAGTCTTGCCACATCCAGTTGTGAATGATTAAACAACCCTTGGGAGGCAGAGGCTTCACAAATATTCCCATTCTCAATGATGGAAGAGCCCAGCACATCAGTGCAAAAGATAAGGCTGAAGCATTCGCAGTAATCTTCAGCCAGAAGTGCCAAGTGGATGATCCATCTCGGCCTCCTTCAGTGGTCCCCAGCATTACAGATACCAGTCTTCAGCCAGTTTAATTCATTCCACGTGATATCAAGAAACGGTTGGAGACACTGGATACTGCAAAGGCCTGACAACATTCCAGCAACAGTACTGAAGACATGTTCCAGAACTCGCTGCTCCCCTAGCCAAGCTGTTCCAGTATGGCTACAACACTGGTATCTACCCAACAATGTGGAAAATTGCCCAAGTATGTCATGTATATAAAAAGCAGGACAAATCCAACCCGGCTAATTACTGCCCCATCAGTTTCCTCTCGATCATCAGTAAAGTAATGGAAGGTGTCATCAACAGTGCTATCAAGCAGCACCTGCTCAGCAGTAACCTGCTCAGTGATGCCCAGTTTGGGTTCCGCCAGGGCCACTCAGCTCCTGACCTCATCACAGCCTTGGTTCAGACATGGACAAGAAAGCTGAATTGCGGGGGTGAGGTGAGAGTGACAGCCCTTGATATCAAGGCTGCATTTGACAGAGTGTGGCATCAAGGAGCCCTAGCAAAACTGGAATCAATGGGTATCAGGGAGAAAACTGTCTGGTGGTTGGGGTCATATCTGACATGTAGGAAGATGGTCGCGGTTGTTGGAGGTTGGACATCTCAATTCCAGAACACCTTTGCAGACCTTCCTCAGGATAATATCCTCAGCCCAACCATCTTCAGCTGCTTCATCAATGACCTTAACTCCATCATTAGGTCAGGAGTGGGGATGTTCGCCGATGATTGCACAATGTTCAGCACCATTCATGACTCCTCAGATACTGAAGCAGTCCGTGTTCAAATGCAACAAGTTCTGGACAATGCTCAGGCTTGGGCTGACAAGTGGCAAGTAACATTTGCACCACACAAATGCCAGGCTATGACCATCACCAATAAGAGATGCTCTAACTACTACCACTTGACATTTAATGGTGTTACCATCACTGAATCCCCCACTATAAACATCCTGGAAGTTATCATTGATCAGAAGCTCCATTGGACTCGCCACATAAATGCAGTGGCTACAACAGCAGGTCAGAGGCTAAGAATACTGTGGTGAGTAACTCACCTCCTGACTCTCCAAAGTTGTCCACCATCTACAAGGCACAAGTCAGGAGTGTGATGGAATACTCTACACTGGATAAGTGCAGTTCCAACAACACTCAAGAAGCTTGATATTATCCAGGACAAAGCAGCCAGCTTGATTGGTACTGCATCCACAAGCATCCACTCCCTCCACCACTGACGCTCAGTAGCAGCAATGTGTACTATCTGCAAGATGCACTGCAAAAATTCACCAAAGATCCTCAGACAGCACGTTCCAAACCCACAACCATTCCCATCTAGAAGGACAAGGGAAGCAGATATATGGAAACACCACCACCTTCAAATTCCCCTCCAAGCTGCTCACCATCCTGACTTGGCAATATATCACCATTCCTTCACTATTGCTGGGTCAAAATCCTGGAATTGGCATTGTAATGGCATTGTGGGTCAACCCACAGCAGATGGACTGCAGAGGTTGAAGAAGGCAGCTCACCACCACCTTCTCAAGGGCAACGAGACATGGGCAACAAATGCATGCCCAGGCAGCGACATCCACATCCGATAAAATGAACAAAATAAACAAAATAAGGCTAACAAGCTTCCTATAAAACTAACAACGTAGAACACTTGGAAAGCTGATTCCCAAATCAGCTCAGGACATAGGTCTCATGAGGATGTAAAAAGAGGGAATTTATAATGAAAGTATTGTGGGGCATTGGCCTATGATAAATTACCCTCATTGGTTTGAGTTTAAGTTATCAACAAAAACTCAAAACGATATGTTCTTGGGCTCTAATACTTCCAATCAGCAGCAGGGACTAGTGAAGTGTCTGTTATTTGCGCTGTAATGACAACCAAACACTACCAGCTTTGGGGTAACTTGAAGCTGCCATCATCTTTCTTTGACTGCGTTGAAGGTTTACAGTGGTAGGGAATAATCACTAGTAAGTCTTAACAGGAAAGTGCTCTTAAACAAGGTGAGTTTATTGCATGATAGCAGTCTGGTGCAAGTTATATGACTGAGTCAGGTATTGCTTTTAAATCTATTGATGGACCTGTGGATTTAAATCTTTACCGGACAGGAAACAAAGATGTTCTGCCTTTCTCCACCCACATTTTTATGACATCATTATACTGGGTGGTGCTTAATGCAGTCTCCATAATTAACCCTTTCAGAACCATTACCTTATTCAACAGTGATCCCAGGTTTTGATCAGAGATAGTAGGAACTGCAGATGCTGGAGAATCCGAGACAACAAGGTGCAGGGCTGGATGAACACAGCAGGCCAAGCAGCATCATAGGAGCAGAGAGGCTGACGTTTCGGGCCTAGACCCTTCATCAGAAAAGGGGGAGGGGAAGGGGGTTCTGAAATAAATAGGGAGAGAGTGGGAGGCGGATAGAAGAGGGATAGAGGAGAGGATAGGTGGAGAGGAAACAAACAGGTCGAAGAGGCGGGGATGGAGCCAGTAAAGGTGAGTGTAGGTAGGGAGTTAGGAAAGGGATAGGTCAGTCCAGGGAGGACGGACAGGTCAAGGGGGCGGAATGAGGTTGGTCGGGAGGAAATGGAGGTGCGGCTTGAGGTGGGAGGAGGGGATAGGTGGGAGGAAGAACAGGTTAGGGAGGCAGGGACGAGCTGGACTGGTTTTGGGATGCGGAAGGGGGAGGGGAGATTTTGAAACTTGTGAAATCCACATTGATACCATTGGGTTGCAGGGTTCCCAAGCGGAATATCCCTACCTATGTCCGTGACACCACCCACGCCCTCCACCTCCTCCAGAACTTCCAATTCCCTGGTCCCCAACATCTCATCTTTACCATGGACGTCCAGTCCCTCTACACCTGCATTCCCCATGCAGATGGCCTTAAGGCCCTCTGCTTCTTCCTGTCCCGCAAGCCCGACCAGTCCCCCTCCACTGATACCCTCATCCGCTTAGCCGAACTCGTCCTCACACTCAACAACTTCTCTTTCAATTCCTCCCACTTCCTACAGACAAAGGGGGTAGCCATGGGTACCCGCATGGGCCCAAGCTACGCCTGCCTCTTTGTAGGTTACGTGGAACAATCCCTCTTCCGTACCTACACCGGCCCTAAATCCCACCTCTTCCTCCGTTACATTGATGACTGTATCGGCGCCGTCTCGTGCTCCCACGAGGAGCTCGAACAGTTCATCCACTTCACTAACACCTTCCACCCCAACCTTAAGTTTACCTGGACCATCTCTAACACCTCTCTCCCCTTCCTGGACCTCTCTGTCTCCATATCGGGCAACCACCTCGAAACCGATATTCATGTCAAGCCCACCGACTCCCACAGCTACCTAGAATACTCCTCCTCCCACCCACCTTCCTGCAAAAATGCTATCCCCTATTCCCAATTCCTTCGCCTCCGCCGCATCTGCTCCCAGGATGAGGCATTCCACTCCCGTACATCTCAGTTGTCCTCGTTTTTCAAGGACCGTAACTTCCCCTCCTCGGTGGTCGAGAACGCCCTCAACCGTGTCTCCCACATCTCCCGCACCTCATCCCTCACACCCCGTCCACGCAATAAAAACCAAAAAAGAATCCCCCTCGTCCTCATGTACCACCCCACCAACCTCCGGATCCAACGCATCATCCTCCGACACTTCCGCCATCTGCAATCCGACCCCACCACCAAAGACATCTTTCCCTCCCCACCTTTATCTGCTTTCCGGAGGGACAACTCTCTCCGTGACTCCCTTGTCCGCTCCACACTCCCCTCCAGCTCCACCACACCCGGCACTTTTCCCTGCAACCGCAGGAAGTGCTACACC